>NC_051185.1:100162829-100263503 GCF_013339695.2 Rhipicephalus sanguineus | reverse complement strand
GTTCTCAGTCAATCTATCCTCTCTCCGATATATTTCTGCATCTAACGTGATTTTCTTACAGCCTCAAAGATCGGAAGCGCTGCATGTTTTCTGTACCTGAGCTGGGTGTGCACTGCCTCCGTGATCGGCGAAGATATATGGCGAATATGACATATCCGCGAAGATATAAGACGACGTCCCGTTATGTGAGGTCACGATGACGTCACAAAACTTTATTATCTGTGAGGTCATATGATGACGTCATAACGTAAGGATGATTTCTTCCATCACTCGTGTTGACACCGTCGACGGTCAATTTTCGCGTTTGATGAGGCATCTAAGGCTTTCGGCTTAATACACTGTTCGGCTGTCGCTGCATGAAATTCGAGCGGCCGCTCGTGTTCGGCACAGGTGGCTTGTAGTAATTAGACGGGATAATTAGTCTCCTAATACATCTTCAAACTGCACTAAAATATGTAGCCGTCATTTACGACTCGATGATTTCGTAGAATATAGGAAGTGGTGGCTTAAAGGGCCCCTGACAGCCGATTTTTTGTTTGTCACATTTATGTTGCAATAAGTAGGTCAATGTCTTGTAATCACGGAATGACACCGCAAATGCTCCTACGTGATGTCTAATTAATCCTAGCAGCGTTAGTTATGGCCATTTTTAGTGTAGGTTCAAAATGCGCGCCGAAAGAGGATAAGAAACTAACGCCGCGCCGCGGTGGTCGCGCCTCGAGGCACGCGTGATGACGTACGCTCAGTATTGGGTGACGTAAACCACGCGCTTGTTGAACTGCCAGTTGGAGAAGTTCGTCTGCTCGTGGAGCACGTGGCAGATGATGTCATCGCTGTCAGACGCAGATTCGTGGCCCTACTCATCGTCTAACGAGTCCGACGACGGTTCGCAAGTGGCAGACGCTGAGGTTGCGAATGTTTTGAACGGAGGAGCCTGGCAATGCAGCGGCTGAAACCGAACGCGTCTCCTCGCTGCAAGGGTCGCGGCTGCACTTTTTTCTAGCGCTCCGATGCGTTCGCCTATAGTGGACTCACTATGCGTTGCTCTTTTTGTTGCCACCCGGCAGTTATTATTATTTTTTTACAAGCGTCTAGTGCTGACAGCACTGTTTGGCGCCGCCATTGAAGAACGGTGAGGCGCCGTGAGCTGGTGTATCGCTGGCGTCTGAAATATGGTAGCTGCGCCTTAGTCAAAGCAGATGTAGTGAAATATAAAGAAAAACATAAGAGTATGATAATAAATTATAACGATTCCAGTTCACTACATACGCCGCTTAGACACCGCTGTTGTACGTCCTCACCCGAAAGCGCTTTAATTTTTCTTTCTTCTAATGTGTTGACCTGCAAATAATAAGGACGAAAATTATCATCCCCAGCGGATGGTCCACTGTTCGATCTCACGCACTCGCCGCGTGCAAGTTGCTTAAAATTAGAATGAAATTATTCTCAATCGCGGGTACAATTACGTGTGTAAGTTGTTTCAACCTCCTGAAACAGCCGAGTACGATATTCATTTGAAGTTAGTCGAAGCGAACGGCATACACGTTCTCTGTTAAACGCGTTACACAGTTTTATTTGGGCATCCGCAGCAGCTCTACGGACGCAGCCTGCCAGCCATTCCCAATGACAGGCTGCGTCCACATATATGTAGTGGGCGCTCAACTGAAACTGTCTATTAATGCACGGCACCGCTACAACGACGCGGAACGTGGAGAAACGCACACAAGAAACGCGCGCAAGCGCCTACAGCAGAAGGGGTGGTGCGACTAGAAAAAGTTGCACTGGCGCCACCTGGATTTTTCTTCGCCAAGAGGAACGCCTGAACCCTCCCATTCGCGCCACTAGGAAGTTGGTTCTAGTTCACTATAACCACCGTGAACCGCGGGTATTTCTGTCTGTGATCTGTGACGTCGACAATACTTGCTTTACCTCTGCAACGTCACAAAGGGCCTACGTCTACGTCATACTAGTGGTTATGTTGATTGGAGTTCAAAGTTCAGATGAGCACTCAGGCTTACTTTAAAACCAAATTAAACTATCTTAAAGGAAACGCTCGTCACTCATAATAGGTCAGAAGTGCCCCCGCATGCAGGACTATCAAACAACACAAGCATCTCGCGTTTCCAAATTCGGCGTCAGGGGTCCTTTAAGAAGGATGCAGTAGCGTAAGTCTTTGCCGACTACCCTTCACGTTTGCAGCCCAGGGTAACAACTGAACCAATCATGGCAAGTATCACGAGACGTGATGGTGCTGCGTCCGAATAGTGCACGAATACATGTACCACTGGCAACACAGCCTGGCGATTGCTGTCATGTGTAGTGTAGCGCTGACATTAGGTCCCGGAGCCGAAGAATCGGAGCCCATGGATACGATATTCGCTACCGGCGAAAAACCGACAGTCATGTACAGTGTCACAATGAATGCTTGCACAAGGCTGAGCAGGCTGCCTCATGCGACAAAAGCGTCCAGGCTGACAGCCATTCGGCCTCTACTTTGCTCACTACCGAAAAGACCAAATGGAGGGGCAAAGAAAGATAGCTGAGGAGCCAGATACTGAAGCTACAACAATCCGTCGACAAGTAAAAATACGAGCTCAAGAAACTTACAACGGGCCGCATTTTTCATGCCTATCACATTGGCTCAAGTTGAGAGTCGGCACTACGACTTTAGACTCGAACAACACCGTCTGTTCACACACATCTGGCAGTGTTGCATGAAGCGCGCGGCACATGCAGCTGTTTTTGTTTGTTTTCCTTACCACCACGAGTTAAGCATGGTTTAATCTCGGAAATGGTGGAATCACTTGGCATAGTTCCTCATTTTCTGGCACGAGCTGTTGCTTTCTCTCGGTGGCAACAAATGTAATTATCAAAACCTTTACGAAGGGAACGGGTGATCACGTATATCCCTGGAAGCTGTCTAGTGACGTTTCGTGATATTTAGCGCATGCACTCAGGCTTGCGTATAGTGTGCTACACCACCAGACGGTAGCACGCATCGGGGAACTGTAAGCGCCCAAGGTTTCAGTATTAGCTCCTGACAAATGCTGATTTCAAAAATCGACCTTCAGACAGTCAAAAACCGACTCTGAGTCAAGCGAACGTAACAGTAACAAAACAACCTTCCGCGCATCACTGGATGTGCTCTCTGGTATCGGCCTCGCATACGACGCGCGAGAGTCTCGATCAAATAGCCGCGAACGACATATGCCTTAGAAATGGGCTGGTTGCCTACAACAAGTGCATGATGATTCCCGTTTATAAGTTTTCATTGTACTTTAAACAGCGCGAATACGGCCGAAAACTGAACCATACAGCAGCTTCGAATGCAGCCGTGACATTCGTTTCCACGAGCGACGACGCGAGTCCGGGTCTACTACGGTGGCGGTGCCTAGCGGCTCAAAGCCGCACTAACGCCGACGGCCGGTTCCCATTGCGCTCCTCTTCTTCGCCCAGACACAGAAAGGTAGAGGAGGCGCTGGTAGAACGCGATAGCGCAATCGGGCCCCGTGCGCGTCACCCTCTCAATACCTAGCCTAGCTTTGGTTCTCGGTGCATGCCTCAACCGTACGGTGGTGTGCGCGTAACATTGGCCGTTTCAGCCTATCCTAGAATTCTTACTGGGGTGATTCCACAAGAGATCGAACATGCCTGTCCGGTCGCATTTTTTGTTTTGCCTGGATTTTTTATATGTTATGTGGGCACATTCAAAGTGCACGGAACTGAAAATTTTATTTCCAAGAAACGCTCCCAGCGCGCCAAAAAAATAGTTGAAGGTGGCGGCGCGGGCCTCCTGTTTTTGCTCACTGCAATGTTTTCGCATTTCACGGCCAAATTTAGCGCGAACTATAAATGATGTGTCGAAAATTTTTTTGCTGGTTTTAATACGCATTACTGTGAATTACATCCATGCTTTTTTTTATGCCGTCCTCAAAAAGACGAAAATGTGAAAAAATGACAAACACGGCCGAAATCAAAAAAGTGTGCTAAGTTTGAGGCGCCTTGGCGCCTTTGCTATTACAAACAGAAACTTGAACACGATGTCAAATATAGAAAACAGCCTTCGCAACATTTATACCGAAGATCGTTTTCTACGAGCAGCGCAAAAAAACGAAAAAAATAGTTAAAGAAGCGAGTTTTTTCAAAAAAGCACATTTTCAAAAAAGAAAATAAAAAAAACTCCGGTCTCAATTTTGACGACAATTTTTTATCGAAGAGCGCTTATGTCAATGAACACACGGTTTTAATATCATATGTCCTCATTTGCTTTGTTTACGAGATATAACTGGCCAAAATGACCCTTGCTGTCTGTGCTCACTTCAGTGCGACTGATGGTTGTTGTCAGCTTGCATTGTGCGTAAATCTCAGTTTTAATTATGCTGCTGCAGCAAAACCTTGTTCTGGTGGCTTTTCGTCAAGAAAAATGTGTTCTCAGATTTTATTTGGTTCTAGCGTGTGCGAAAGTGGGCTGCTGCCGCCCTCTAAAGGGTGATTCCATGAGAGATCGAACATGCCTTTCCGGTCGATATTTTTGTTTTGCCTGGGTTTTTTATATGTTATGTGGGCACATTCAAAGTGCACGGAACCGAAAATTTTATTTCCAAGAAACGCTCCCAGCGTGCCAAAAAAATATTTGAAGGTGGCGGCGCGGACCTTCTGTTTTTGTTCACTGCAATGTTTTCGGATTTCACGGCCGAATTTAACGCGAACTATAAACGATGTGTCGAAAATATTTTTGTTGGTTTTATTACGCATTACTGTGAATTACATCCATGCTTTTTTATGCCGTCCTCAAAAGGAAAAAAATGTGAAAAAAAAAGGCAAACCCGGTCTAAATCAACCAAGTTTGCTAAATCTGGTGCGCCTTGGCGCCTTTCCTATTTCACACAGAAACTTCAAAACTGTCAAGTATTGCAAGGAGCCTTTGCAACATTTACGAGAAAGATCATTTTCCTACAGGTAGCGCAAAAGAAGAAGAAAATAGTTAAAGAAGCGAGATTTTTCAAAAAAAGCTCATTAAAAAAAATAAAATAAGAAAAGACACAGGTCTCAATTTTGACGACATTTTTTTTTATCGAAGAGCGCTTATGTCAGTGAAAACACCGTGTTAATATGTATGTCTTAATTTGCTTTGTTCACGAGATTTAACGGGCCAAAATGACCCTTGCTGTGTGTGCTCACTTCAGTGTGATTGATAGTTGTCATCAGCTTGCATTGCACGTAAATCTAGTTTTAATTATTTTCCTGCAGTAAAACTTTGATCTTGTGCCTTGTCGTCAAGAAAAATGTATTCTCAAACTTTAATTGTGTCTAGCTTGTGCGGGGGTGGGCTGCTGCCGCTCTCTAAAGGCCTAACGCGTACCGCAGTTTGCAGCTTACAACCTCAACTTACCCCGCCAGTATTCGCTAATCAGAAGCACGCGAGACACCGCGAGCATATGGTTTAGGGCACTTTGTCAAAACGCTCCTTGCACACAGAATAAAGCATCTATATGCAGCGAAGGCCAACTTAATCTGTAACTAAATGCCACAATCAGCAGGCTCGCTGTTATGCAGTTGTTTTCTCACTGCCTGCTTGCTTCCCTTCCATTACGTGCATTGTACGCTCTAACCATCTTCCCCATTCGACGCACCCTGTGCCTAAACAACATTTGTAAAAAGTTAGCTCAATCATTTCCGAGCCGTTTATTTCACTTCCCGCTATCACATGTTTTCGGCGTCGCAGATAACGTCTTCCTGTATCATCTCGACCTTTACCTCAGCGTTTCAACAGCCAGAAAACGTGTGGTGCGGCATGATTAAGCCATGAGTGGCCGAAGCTGCCCAATTGATGATGTTTTGTTGCCACTTTACTAAAGTGCTTTCCCACGTCGAGGACAGCAGAGGTCATTGGTGGCGCCAGACGGACATTACCCTTAGTTTTGACAATGAGTGCGGCCTACAAATTAATTATTACAGCTCAAAGTGGTTAGACACACTTAGTCATAAAATGTTAAACCGTGAGCAGTTCTGGAAAGGCATTCATGACAGCTGCGCAGATGTGAGATCATTTGTGCGGCGCCGTTCAGTATAAACGTTTCGGCTTGCTCTAGCTGTTCACTACACGCGATGCGCGCGCCCCGTGGCTACGTCAGATTATTTACGCGTTCACAGAAAGAATATTGCTGAGGAAAACATTTTCGTTGCGCAAAATTTTTTTCTTTGCTCTTTTTGTTGTTGTCTACCTCCAGAAGCTACTGTCATATAGGCTGAGGATCTTCGCGACACCTGCGAAGTCTGCTTGCATTGTTTTGCGCTCCTCAAGGAAAACCTGTCTACAGCTAACCGCGATGAGGTAGACCAGGCATTTCTTCACGAAGAAGAAGTGATTGATATCTTGAACAGGCGCGCCCATCTTTCCTCAGATGATTGTAGGCGAGGTTGTCGGCTGCAAACTGTTTACAAGTTAGCCATTTAGAGGGCGGCAGCAGCCCACTTTTGCACACGCTAGACACAAATAAAATCTGAGAACACATTTTTCTTGACGAAAAGCCACCAGAGCAAGGTTTTACTGCAGCATAATAATTAAAACTGAGATTTACGCACAATGCAAGCTGATAACAACCATCGGTCTTCTTCCTTCTGCGAATCAGCGATGCGCTCACTATGCGTTCATAAGGCAACACGCGAACATACGCAACTACTCATTTTGTTGGTGATTTTTTGTAGCTGATGATGATGAAATATGTCTGTGCGCTGTGTAATGGGTGGGCGTTTAAAACACCCACTCGTTGCGCAATTCACATGACGACGGGCGCAATTCTACGCTTCTGCCACGTAATATTACATGCGTTAGCGAGACTGCTTCTACTACATGACATTCATATAGGAGTTTTTTCTGAAGGAGTTTGAAACAATAGCTTCGTTCTGTGGCAGAACACCTGCTTGCCCCTGACTCGAACCTAAGATTTTTATTTATAGTATTTGCTTTTTTCTCGATTTTTAGGTCACGGGCCAGATGAAGATTTTTCGCTCACCACCAACGACGCCGACACCGCAATTTTTGCAAGACGAGCTCTGTAAGGCTATCGCATTAAAATGTAGTAGGCTTGATATGCTTCGCAAAGAGCCAGAAAAGTATTCAGGCAGGCTTAAAAAATTGAGAGAAAAAATTGAATAGGGAAGACCAGCGAAGCTGGGCAAGCGCTCCGAAGGCGGGGCGTGGCGCGTTCGTTTGGCTTCACTTGCCCGACCGTCATCGGTGTTTCTGGCTCTACGGCGACGCGAACACTCTTGCTTGTGGGCGCACCGATGTTCCTCATACTGCCACTGCTCTTCTTTTCAACGTACGACAGGCGCCTGACACATGGCGAGTCCAAAGAGCAACTGAACACGTTGCTAGCTCGATCTGTTACGTCACAATACAACGCACAAACGCGGTTGCTTGACTACGATTTGCACAAAGACTAGCCGTCCTATTAAAGACGGGTATGCCATTCGCAGCACACATACCTGTGTGAACGCGATCACGTGACTGCCATAAGAGATCGGTCGTGCAAAGAAAAAGGAAAACCTAAGCTCATGCGAAAAGCGCGGCGTAATACAAGCTTTTTACAATCCTAAGTTTGAGAACGCCGCCAACCTGACGTTTAATCTGACGCCAAGATATGGCGCGAAGTGTCTTTCTGAATGAAGGAGGTGTAAGGTCTGAATTAGGGTGTCTCGAAGTCAGTGTCACCTCGCGCGGGAGCTCGTTGGTTAGAACGTTTGTCTAGGTGAGCGCCATATTTTGCCAAAACTTGTCATGGCGACGTCACAAATTTCAAAGTGTTTTCTCGTATTTCGGCCGCATTGCCCCAACGAAATTTTCTGAAACTCGGTATGTTAAATCTCTGACTCCCTCAGAGGACAATGTACTACATTTTTGCCTATTAAGAACTACGTAGCCCTATCAGATACCGTCAAAATCCACAACGTCATGGCGATTGGTGCGAGAACTTCAAGGTGGCGTCGCATCTTGCATCTTTCTTTTTGATCGCTTTCCCGCTTACAAAGCGTCTTCTTGCGGCAAGTGTGATCATTTCGGTAGCGTGAAAGAGTATTTGCGAAAAGGAGAAAAAATCGCTTTAAGTGCGGAGCACTTTAGGGGACCGGGCTCTCGCATGGTGTCGTATGCTCTTATCGCTTGGCAAAACGCAGGTAAAACCACGTATCGCATAGCCATCTCTAGCATATTGAGCGCGTGCTCGCGCCAAGAAGAAGTCTTCTTCCTCTTGTTCTTCGAGCGCCTTGATGATGACATAAAGTGCAGACCACTCTAGGAGCCCGGGCTGTCGTATGCTGTCGTCGCTTGGCGTAACGCAGGCAAAACCACGTATCAAAAATAGAAAAGAAGTGGAAGCAAGCGAGAAATAGAAAAAGAGAGAAAGAAAGGGAAAACAATAGGAAGAAAAATAGAATAAAGAGAAATAAAGAGGGCAAGAATGGCAGAAGAAAAGCGGAAAAGAGAAAAATAAAGGAGAGGAGGAAAGAAAGAGAAAACCGAAGAGAAACAAAGAAGGCTGCCCAGCTCAGCACTTTATTCAGGCTTGGCGCCACTAGTGCGAAGCTGCCATCATTTTTTCTCTTTAGTGTCGCTATAAAACTACCATATCATATGCATCAAATATAACAATCAACTTGAACCAGCACCATCGATTTCTCTTTTTAGAAGACCATTTATGAATATTCCTAAATCCCGCAACTAAGTGCTCGACCGCATATGCTTGAAAGACAACCAAGATTGTTACTCTGTATTCGTGCCACTAATCACGAAGGCGAGGATTGGCCAATTTTGTGGATAACACAATGCCAACCGGACCCGCGGGGCTGCTGGGACTAGTAGCAAGCCCTATAGATCCGGTACTTTCAATACATTTTATTTATTTATTTATCTGCATGTGCCCCAAATATAACTGGGGCTTTCGCATAGAAAAATATGCGGTCGACTATGGAAATGCTTTTGCTATAGGACAGAACGAGCGTAATTAGACACCAGTGTCTAGAATGTGTGGTACAAGAAAGGAGCTAAAAGATTTAGCTTACGTTGTAGCTTGCCATATGGGAAGAACTGTATGCGGGTGTCTCCAAGGCTATCGCTGTTGGATGGAAGCACGACCTGTTTATCACGACAAGTGGTTGATTCAGAGCACCCTGCCATAGGAGTGACATATACACCTGTACATAATTATTTCGGGGACGCCTGTGTTGCAAAGGATTGAGAGAATTATGGGTACTACCCCATTGGAAGCTGTATATAATTGCATGGTATTAAAACTGAGCCAACAAGATGTGCAGTGCTGCTGGGGCCGATGTATGTACGTAATCTTCTTTATCTGATCTAACGCACCCGCAGTAATCACTCAAACGAATCTTGCGAGTTTTACTCAAGTACTCCGCTAACCTCTGATGAAGGAAGATCTGGGAACAGAATTATGAAGTGATCCTACGAGAAAGTAGTTCCCTTTTATTTAATTTTTATAGGAATGCGTCTTGAGAGGGTATCAGAGTAATATAGACGGTTTCAAGATTGCGATAGCAGGAGCACGTGGTGTACCATAAGAAACTTCCGGTTACCTCATTTATTATTCCGCAACACCGAAGCGTAAAGCGTTTTTTTAAGATTTGTCAGAGTAAGGGAATATTCTTTTTCCAGTTTCACATAAAAGAAAGGCGCTTATAGTTAGAGACTTACTCTTTTAGTGTTGTGTGTAGCTTAGAAGAATATTTAATTCAAATATTTTGCTAGACACAGGGAGGAAAGTGTTGGAACTCTACGGGCTACTCGCCAAGGCTTTTGTTGGCCGCCAATTCTGCTAGCCTACGCCAGCGCAGGAAACCGGAAGCGGACGTCCCTGCGTGTTCCACGTCAGGGACGTCCACCTCAACAAGCCATGGCGCCTTCAACGTCGTGGACGCCTTCGAAGGCCCAAGCCTTCGATGTTGTTGTCCCTGCGGGGACTAGTCCGGAGACCATCGTCGACGCGACGGCCTCAATAGTTAGCCTCTCCGAGGTACACTGTGTTCAGCATATGGGAGGCATGAACTTCCAAGTCACCGTCAAGAGCATGGCTTCCACTGACTCTGATCGTCGACGCTCGCTACCTGACCATCGGTGGCGAGCGTATTCCCGTCGTTCCTGTTGGCCCGCAGGTAACTAACGTCGCCTGCCTATTCCTGCCGTCCTTCGTCCCCAACGAAGTCCTCGTCCAGGCTCTGTCCCCATACGGCAAGGTGCTATCTGTAAACGCAGGCTTCATGAGCGCACGACGCGGAGTCCTTACAGGCACACGTTTTGTTCGGATGGAAATGAGCACAACGAATACCGTCCCCAACTACCTTAGAGTTTCTGGTCATCGAGTCACTTTTGACTACCGCGGCCTACAACGTGTTTGTCGTCGGTGTGGCTCCAGTGGCCATTATCCTGCACAGTGCACAGCACCGTTCTGTGGTCGCTGTGGTGTCCATGGGCACGAAAGCGAAGGTTGCGACCGCCCGTGCCGACGTTGTGGAGATGGTCACCCCACTACCGTCTGCCCAGTGCGGCGTTCGTATTCGGATGCTGCTGCGGCGACCTTCCCTCCTCTACCGACTGTGTCGCCTGCGGTAACAGCTGAACGAGAAACTGGAGCTGCGGACGAAATAGGAATTCACCTTCTGAAGCTATGGTAAACGGAGAAGCGTGTAGCTTGGCCAATCCCAACGCGCCATGTTTGCCAGACTCGCTGACAGCAGAAGGTGACACCACGGTTGACGTGGCGCCCATTTCAGCCAAACACAACCAGCCATGTCTGCCGGTGTCTCAAGCCGAGAAGCAAAAGCATGCAGGGACCGACGCGCCGGCCCCATCCTCAATTTCAGCGGCTGAGTGCACAGTAGACTCAGACGTTCCGAAGTGTACGGACGCTGGCGTTTCGTCAGGTGCAGCATTAACGCCGAATGAGCCAACCACATCGGTTCCTTCAGAAAGTCAGGCTCGCGACTTCCTTGAACAAGTTGCAAGGCGCCATGGGAACTCTTTACTGACGCGCCTCGACAAGCAGCCAACGGTCAAGGTCGTTGGTGGAGACAACGTTGACCGTGCAGCCCTACCGCTACCTGAATCATCGGAAAGCAGCTTCAGCCTCGGAGTGGACAGTAGCATTGAGCTCTCCCCTAGCCTAGACGGATGTGATGTGGAGATGCTTGTCCCGCGAGAAGTCAAGCGTGCGCACACGACTGGCACCAGCTCGGACGGCACCCAGGATAGCCACTCCGAGTCCCAGCAACCAAAGAAACCTCGACCCTCTTCTAGAGGGCCGAAGTGTGTTGTGTAGCATGTGCACTGCATGTCCCCCGGACCCCGGGGTGCCGAATTGAACAACATGACCAGGTCAGTAAGGTCACTCTTAACATTTCAATATGGCCGACACCCTGAAAATTATTTCTTTAAATGTGCAAGGGTTTCGTAATCCTGTGAAACAAGCTGAAGTTATCAGTATAGCTCGCGCAGAGCATTGTGATGTTCTGTGTTTACAAGAAACAAATTTTTTTACCACTGGCCACGTTCATGCATTCAAACGCACATTTAACTTGGACTGTTACTTTTCTTTCGCGACATCTCGCTTTAGTGGAGTTGGAATCATTATTTTTAACCGAACTCTCTTGCGGGATCATCACGTTTTCTATGACGGGATAGGTCGTGCTCTGGCTTTTGACTGCGTCCTATCGTCATTCAGGCTACGCATTTTGTGTTTCTATGGGCCAGCTCAAGCCGTTATGTCTAACGATTTTTTTCGTGACCTGGACGTGTATTTTCTTGACGGTCGGCATGTCATACTCCCCGGGGATTTTAACTGTGTATTAGACACGCGAGCTGACGTGCAGGGTCCGGGATGGGGTCGATCTGAGTGGAACGCACGCGAGCTGCGTCGCCTAGTCCAGCACTTCTGTTTGATCGATGCGTACAGACTAGTACATGGATCACAATATGCCTGGACTTGGCGGCGTGGTTCATCGTCTAGTAGATTGGATCGCTTCTACGTCCCACGTGCGCTAGCTTCTTGTGTGTCGCGATCTGATGTGATACAATTACCATCATCCCCTGTTTATATTTCTGACCATCGACCAGTAGTGCTCGAGGCTTGCTTTCCCTTTTCTTCCTCAGTGAGACCATGGCGTCTTGACATCCGCGTTCTGCATGACACGCGTTCGCGCTCCAGTTTGTCTAGAGTCTTGCGCGCCTCCCTGTTCGGTTCCGGTCCCGAGTCATGGGACGCGCTCAAGGTACAGTGGCGTCTACACTGCTCAGTCGAAGGGCGTGCTCTGAGACGCCGTATGTCGGAAAAACTAGCGGACACTGCCACAAAGCTACGCATTGCTCTTCGGGCGGATCGACTAACCCCATTGATGCGCTCATGGCAGCGAGAGTTACGGGGACGTTTCCAACGCCTTATTGCCGCATCGTCGTTGTCGGCGGCTGCTTGGCGTTGCAGACGTAATCCATGTGCTCACCCCGAGGTTCTGCGCTTTGCGAGAAACTCGCTTCTCAGACAGTCGAGTCCGTTGGGAACTCAGGCCGCCAGAGCCCTTCCCGCTGCGTTGCCACCCGCGCGTGATCGATCAGTTTTTATAGCTCACTTTGAAAACATGGCTCGTACGACAATGTCAACGCATCATGGTACCGCCGAGACATTCACAATGTTTAGTGGGCTGCCTCAGGTTCCACCAGAGGTAGCTGCACAACTTTGTGCAAGTCCGTCAGCTGATGAGGTGAAAGAGGCATTGTCTTCCATGAAGCGCGGTTCGGCTCCTGGGCCGGACGGGTTGCCCGTTGAGTTTTATTTAACCTTTTGGGATGACATTGGTGCCACTTTCACTTCTGTTATTTGCCGTTGCTTCGAGAACTTTGATTTCCCTGATAGCTTTCACGATGGTCGAATTGTGTTAATACCTAAACATGACCCATCGTCTGTTCGCCCAGAGGAATGGAGACCAATTACGCTTCTCAACGTTGATTACAAAACTTTTGCAGCAGTTGTCACTCGCCGTTTGAGAAGCCTGATGCCTTCCTTGATAGGACATCATCAGGCCTGCTCGATTGTTGGAAGAGAAATTCATCGTCTCTCCTTTGTTACGCGTGATATAATTGCGTACATGTTGGCGAGATCAGCACGTGGACTCTTGGTCTCACTTGATCAAGAAAAGGCATTCGATCGCCTTGAGCACAGCTACATATTTAGCGTAATGGTGGCGTTTGGCTTCCCGCAAGACTTCGTTGAGCTTCTCAGAAACGCATACAGCAATATACACAGCACGCTGTTTCTTGATGGTTATGAAAGTGCCCCATTTCCTGTTACCCGCGGAGTTCGTCAAGGTTGTCCTCTATCCCCAGTACCCTTTGTACTCAGCCTCGAACCATTCCTGCGCTCCCTACTTAAAGATCCATATATTAATGGCCTTCCACTACCTGGTAGTGATACCGTGAAGGTGACAGCTTTCGCTGATGACATCACGTTGTATCTAAAGAACGAGGACAGCTTATCCCGTTGCCTACGGCTTTTTGCTGAGTATGGGTCTATTTCAGGTGCTGCATTAAATTTTTCGAAATGTCGATATTTGTTCATTGGTTCTCCAGATATCTGCCTCAGTCCCTTTTTCGGTCTTCAAAAAAGTGACTCTATTCGCATTCTGGGGCTTGATTATGGCTACTACGGCATATCAGCCTCCGTGTGGGTTTCAGTTCTCGAGAATATAAAACAAGTCCGGGAAGCGCAAGAATACGAATTACCACTGTTGGAAAGAAGGTACTTAGCACAGACTGTATTTTGCGGCCGTGCATGGTACATTTCTCATGTTGTACAGCCTCCATTGAGAATTACTCAATCGTTGCAATCCCTTCTTGGCTCGTTTTTCTGGTCAGGTGGACCTGAGCTGGTCTGCCGAGCTGCGCTTGGGCAACCACGTAACAGGGGTGGATTCGCGTTCCCGTCTGTGTCTGTTCGCTGCCGGCTGCTTGCTCTGCGATTCTTGCTTCGTTTGTTACACGGTGATCAGTGCCCCGCGCGTGATCTTGCCTGCTATTTCTTAGGCACTAAGATACGTTATTTGTTACCGGGAGCACGGCTTAACTCTGCGCCGCAAGCACTTAACATGCCTGCATTTTACTCCACGGCAGTGGAATTTTATCGCCACGCTCAGCAGGTTTGCCCAGATGTAAACATTCTAGAAAACCGTGTTGTAGACACAACGGCGGCGCTGCTACTCCCTCTGGTTCCTCCAGCTCGTCTAACGCGTTCCAGCCGTGTCTCGTGGAGCGCGATAACGGCATCCTTTCTGCCTGGCCATCTCCGCGACTTCATGTGGCGGCTGGGATGGAGAGTACTCCCAACACGAGACAGACTGGAGAGGTGGGGCATGGTGCCATCTTCCACTTGTCCGAACTGTCCGCTACAAGAGTTTAACCAGCATGTGCTGCAGCAATGTGTAATTGCAAGGGTATTTTGGAGAGCCGTTAACACTGGTTTCCGTGGCCTAGGAGTTAATCGTTTTGTCACATCTGGTCGTTGCTCGCGTAGTCGTTTTGCACGCCTTCTAATTGCTGCGGGGGCTTTTTGTTTGTGGCGTAACAGGTGCGAAGCTGTTGCAGCCGGTCACCGTCGTCGTGCTCTGTTTCCAATTTTGGAACGGTTGTACTCGGAACTGCTGTCCTTTTTGTCGGAGGAATTGTTCTTCCTTGGGGAAGAGGAATTTCTACGGCAGTGGTCGTGCCGCTTCCTGTCGGTAGTTAATGGACGTGTGCGGCTAGCTTTTCATCTGACCTGGTTCTTGTAGCCAGGTTATCACACAGTGAATAATATTGTATAAAATCTGTTTGTATTTATTATTTCTGTGTATGCATATCCCCGTAGCCATTCAGGTTCTTGTATATACACATTTCATGCTCAAACTGTAAATTATGTAAATTACATATACCATAAAATATGCTGTACATAATGCTGTGCATATTTGCTGGCATGTTCAGCAAGTCATCTGTACTGTGTATATACATAGTCATGTACATTGTCTATATTGTGATAAGTGTGCGCATGCTAGTTCTTAGTAGCATGCATTAGGGACACACTGTGAACTTCGACATTTCTGTTTAAACGTTTTATGTGTATTGTGTTTCGTCATTTGTGTATGTTAATGTTCTTGTTGTACGGACACTGTTTCTAAATGTTCGTAACGTCCTACGATAAAATAAACTTTTTCTAAACAAACAGTGAAACCCTCTATAGTGTAAAATACCACTTGAACGCACGTCCGTTAAAAGAACTATTCAGTTTTACGAACTTTTTTAATGCGATAGCAATTATTGGACACCCTCAGCTGATTATTGCCGTCGCCGTCATTCCCCCGGATATGTGTATGTATGCATATATAAATTAAAGCCACAAATAAAAATAATTCAGAAGAAAGGAATTCCGAAGCGCTCGAATGGAGTTTCGAAGCTGCGACGCCTCTCTACGCAGCTTGCTGCATAGAAAATTACGCCATGCCTCATTCCTTCTGCAGGATACTAACGGCAAAATACATAAGCACGCGAAGTTAGGTGAAACGCACGGGGCGCCACACGCGCCGAAATTAATATTATGGCAGACGCGGGCCATGTTCCATCGTTGCCCGCACTGATTTTGCGTCGTATCACTGGCGGCCCATGCTAGTTTTTGCTTTTGTGGTTGTAGCGCCACACCTCTAGTGGCCAGTCGGCCAGGGAAAAATCACACCATCTCCCACTGAAGGGGACCATGAGGCGATGCGAAGCAGCGTTTCGGCAGTGTAGAGCCCGCGTTTCAGGGGTGGAGTGGAGAGGTGAGGGGAGAGAAGCAAATGGGAGAGGGGAAGTGGAGAGGGGAGGGGGAGAGGGGAAGTGGATAGGGTGAGGGGAAAGGGAAGGGTAAGTGGGAATTGGGGAGGGAAGGAGGCGTGTGGAGAGGGGTTGCGCATGCGCAGTAAGGGTGGTCACACCGCACACCACCACCACCACCACCGGATTGAACTCCGCTATAAGATGCTTCACATCTAAAAGAAGAGCGTCCCGTGGCTCGTGGTCGCGCGAGCTAGTGGCAACGCTTTTGCTCGTGCAGTCTTATGCCACAGCAGGGAGGAAACGGGACGGCTGAACCAGAATCACAGTATATATGTTACACAGCGACTAGAATGCTGAGGCTAAAATTATAGCGCAAATGCACAAGACACCAATGAAGAAAAAAAACGTACGACACAAACGTTGACTAACTACTGCTTTATTACAGCGAAAGCTGTTATGAGATCATTTTAGCGGCCGCTTTTGGCGCCGTAGTTGTCCGCCGCCGCCGCCGCCGCTGGTGTCCGTAACCACTATCGCTCGAAATAAGAAAGAAAAAAAACGAAATAAGAAAAAATTCCAGGATGGAACGAGGTTCGAACCTGGGCCCTCTGCGTGTGAGCCCAGTGTTCAACCTCTGAGCCATGCCGGTCCTTGAAACTGTTTTGCAAAAAGACCCTATACAGGCTTCATGTCGGGAAGGAACCACATTAGCATATTCAATGTAGCGTGGTAAAAGAGTAAAATAAGCACCAAGCGTCGCACAACGCGAATTCTGTAACCAGGCGTCACACAATGCGAATTGTGCAACGAGTAGGTTGTTGAATGCTTCCAACCCATTACAAAGGTATCCGCCATAATTCTTCATCGTCATCAGGCACAGCATCAACAAAGTGCGCATAATGCCTTACATGCATTTAGCAGGTACCACGGCTCTCCGTAGAATGACGAAAAATGGCATAGTGCCTGCTTCCCTACTTCTCAAAAATTACAATGATGTATAGCGTAGTGGGTTCCTCGCAAGTGCACTTGTATTGGTACCAAGGAAGCCCATAAGCGCATGATTCATTTCATCAGGGTCTCAATAATTTCTTCCCCCCCTCTCTCACTCTTTCTCACGTCAACGTATGGTATATTGCATTGTGGGAGAGCGAAATAGCGACCGGCAATCACACAATGCGAATTATGTAACTGGTGAGCCGTTGAAAGCTTCCAACCCTTTACAAAGGGCTGAGCCACAATTCTTCATCTTCACCAGTTATCACGTCAAAAAAGTGCACATAATGGCTTACAGATGCGTAGCTGGTACCTCGTTTCTGCGCAGAATCATGAATAATGGTGTTGTAGGTGCTTCCCAACTTCACAAATAATGTGATTTATGACGTAGTGGGTACCTTGCTAGTTTACTTCTATTAGTAGCACCAAGAGAACTTACAACGAGCTCCAGAAATGCTGCTCTTCAAGCTTTCGCTGTGACTGTGCTGCGCTTTCCGCGCAGGCCTGGCGTTTTTTTTTCATAGGCCAATGCACATACAAGCCCAAGGCAGACTCACCGCATATACGCACACACATTAATTACACGAAGGCATGAAATCATATTCAGATGGGTGCAAGGACAAAGAAGTAAAGAAGAAGTAAGAAGGACAGAGAAGTGCGTTTGCGCTGTAATTTTAGCCTCAGGAATATGTACCCACTAGAGCCAAATGAACTTTTAACTTAGTGACCAGAATCGACGCCCGCAGGGAGCGTGAGCCGTGGCTTCACGTGCCACTGCCAAGCGCCTTTATTTTATTCTCTTGAGGTCGTACGCTCTGCGGTTTTGCTTGCCGTCCTAAGGAAGGCGCTGCAGGTCCTTGGGACAACGCGAGCGCAAGAGTCCGAGAGTTTCTTGCGTTCTGCGCATGCGCCCTGGCGGCTTTCAAATTTCTTGGGTCCCCAATTCTAAAACTGTCCAGCGTTTCGCCGGAGTTGGGATGTGCGCCTTCAGCTTGTACTTTGCCATACACGGCATGGTCGACCACGCTCGCACGATTATCTCTTAAGGGGCAGTTTTGTACGTCTGTGCTATCACCGCAAACTTTGCGTTGAAACTATAGACTACAGGAAGGTCACTTTGCTCGCTGCAGCGGCCGCGTTTGCGAAAGGAGGGATCTGCTAGCTAGAAGAGCCAAAGTAGGGGTTAGATGAAGTAACAACTGTTACATTTAGCGCACTAGCTGCCTCTAGCTGCTTGTCGTTCTTCCAGGTACATTCCAGTTTCTTGCTATTGCATTCATTGCTTCGCCCTTCAAACGAAACTGTGACTTATTTTATGTCCCCCGCGCAAGCGACATTGGACCCGATGCTAACACATTTCCGCTTAAAACGCAGAGCACATTTAAGTTCTACGAACATATTTTGTGACACCGTCCAATGCCTCCCACGTCATATTAACCACAAGTAGAACCGCACTTCCTGCAGCAAAGCTTTACACAGAACAGAATAGATTGCTGCGAGCGTCCTACTTCAGGAAGAAGAAGGGGGGGGGGGGGAGCACGAAGAATTTCAGCTGAAGAAGCCTTCGCGATAAGTTCCGTTGGCGGCCTGGCGCCAGCGCCCACTGCGGTGACCATTATTTTACGTTGATAACTGCGCTTCGTACTATTAGAGTGTACTAGGACATGGGGTGCACGGAACGGCCGCAGTACCAATGTACAGAAAATGAAGCCCACACAGGGTCAATCAACCTGCGGCGCTGCGATCGATAGTCTGCAATGTGTCGTCGTTTAAGTGTTGCGCGTGGCTCCGCCAAAGTGGTGCAGGGGAAGAATGCCCGCTTCCCACTCAAAAGGGCCGGGTTCGAATCGCAGCTGTAGATGGTGGGTTGTTATTCTTAGTGTCCCCATGTATAGCTGTGTTGGTTTTCCGTTTCTTAAAATTAGCTTCTGTTACTACGTATTGCTACAAAAAGGAACGTAAAATGTGAAATCTTCTTTCGAGTCTGGTATTCGTGAAAATCTCGGAGGCCATACTTTACGTCTTTGTTCAATCCCGGGCGGTGACGCTGCAAATAAGTGCGCTCACTCAAATTTCTTCTATTTTACTTCCCATTTTGCGTTACTTTTTCAACCAACACGTAGCAACTGAAGCTAGTTTTAAAGAGACTGTCTACCGCTTTTTCTGATTGTGGTAAAAATGAGAAGATCGTTGGTCACATCAGCGGCAACGAGCGTGCTTTTGCCCCATAAAAAAATGAATTATATTTTTAATTTGATATTGAAAATCGTGGAAGAATGACCGCTAGTGTCACCCAACAGCGATGTGGTCAATCTACTGGTAGGACAAGAAATCCTCGCAGGTAGACTCATTTTGCTTAAAAACAAACATGTATACCTTGAAATTGTATTTTATGCACCTGAGGCAGCTTTCGGTTGCGTCAGAGAGTAATTTTTTGCTTTTCGTTTTCTCACGCATCCAAAAATGCGCGCGGTGGCGCTGCTTGCGGCGCCATCTTTGATTTCGTCTACTTCAGCTCATGCGCTATGCCATGCGGCTGACCACGTGCACTGTAAAAAAAATTTTGTCAAAATGACGGGAAAATCTTGGCAGCTCTATTTCCAAGCATATGGCCGTCAAAATGATGGCAGGCCGTCATTTTCAAATGATGGTAATATTTTATCATTTGATGTCTTTCCCGTCAATTCAAAATACAAGCAAACCGTCAAATTGATAAAATGTAACTATCAAAATAACTGAAGGTCGTCATTTGCAAATGACGGTGTTCTTTCATTTTGACGTCTTTTTCATGAACTCAAAACACAACCGACCTGTCAGATTGATAACATTTCACCGTCATTTGCAAATGACGGTGTTCTTTCATTTTGACATCTTTTTCGTGGACTCAAAATACAACCGACCTGTACGTCTTTTTGTCAATGCTATTATGAGACCATCAATGTAGCATTTTCTCTGCGAGGTGACAAGAGACTCTCAACATGAAATGCAGCTGCATTGTTAGTATGATGGCCCAAGAGATGAAGTGTATTCTGTGTCACTATGAACTGTAGAGTGGTGTACCTCACCATGCGACCATCACTCGACATGGGTAGTACCTAATAAAATATGCATCGAAAGCTTTTGTCAATACTTGCACATTTATTATTCAAAGCGCTTTGATAAGGCTGAGCACCCTTGGTCCTATTCCGCTGCCTTTTCCTTTACCCCGCCTTTTGGTCCGGTTGATCTGTCCAATGTACCTGGAGTAAACAAAAAGAGAATGACAGAGTAAATCCATGCACCATAAACTATGCCAATCACATATTTGGGTTTCAGATGTGAAACGCCGGAAATGTATAAACTATGCTGCATTGTGTGAGAGACACTGTATGATGAAATCAAAGGACACCAGATAGAAATGCTGAGCAGCAAATGTGACCATACTTGTCGCATACTGAACTAGCTACATGTATATGCTCTGATGCATAATGTTCCCAAGTAAGCATGGAGGGTAATAACAAATATAAAATGTAAAAAGAGCCCACAGTTGCACAAACAAACCGTGTATTATTTCTAGTAACAGAAATAGCTGCTCATAATGTAGAGGGATAAACACATACTCTAAACCGTAATTCTGCAAGGTCATTTTGCTTCACTTCAGGAGCTCTGCCATGAATCGCATCTAGACCACTAAGTTCCAGTAGGCTACATGCACACTTGTGGCAGCTGTCCACTTTTACAAACCTCATTATCATGCCCTGGAACTTGTTAAACATCAACACTAGTGAAATCTTGGCCTGCACTGCTAGGTGCTGCAAGATCTTCCTCACATTGTGTCACACTCTGTCTTGGACACACAATGCTGCCATGAAAGCAACTTACATGAGACGTGAATGATTTTGCACTTGAAAACACTTTTTTACAGTTTACAAAACAACAGGCAGTGGCAACACTAGAAGAAATATGCTTCTTAACGTGCCCAACCTCTTTAAAAAAAAAAAGAAAACTTGACATCACGAAATATATGAGGACATCTAAATTCTTGTCCAGATGACACAGAAGCAACATCATCTCCAACATGACTGCGTGAAACAAGCACACGCAGTGCATTAAATGTTTTGAAATGTTTTGAGCAGCCCTGATTTACACATGCTACATTAACATTATGAACATTTGAATGAACTCTGTAGTGTCTCTCATATTTGTACAAGTTCTGCACTGCAGTCTCGCAAATGTGACAAGAAATCATGACATTGAGATGTGTTTCCATGAAATATACTTTAGAAGTATGCGCCTATGAGCTGACTTCGCTGACGAGGCAATATGTTGCAGCTGTGGCTTGGGTGCATGGGGTGAGTAGGCCTGCACATTAAATTTGAGGTATTAGTTCAGAGGACCATATTTAGGGTCTGATTTGTCTTTACAAACGACACACGTGTCCTCAGAAATTTTAAAACACGGAGACAATAAATTCCAGAGATATTCAATACATACGTCGCTTCATGGAGTGTTAAAGTTGCAGTGACATCCACAGCCAAGTATGCTTGAGGTTGATATACACCTATGCCAGAAGGCTTATGCGCTGACAGTGGGGCAATACGTCGCAGCTGTGGCGGGGGTGCATGTAGGCAGTTGGCCTGCACATTAAACTTGAGGTACTAATTCAGAAGACCCCATTTAGGGTCTGGTCTTTCTTTACAAATGACACACACATGTCCTCAGCAATGTTAAAACACGCAGAAAAAAAAAAATTCCCAGATACTGAGTACATACCTCGCTTGGTCGAGTGCCAAAGTTGCAGTGATATCCACGGCCAAATATGATTGACGTTGACCTTTCAGACCTGTCCTGTGAACCTGAAATGATTGGAGCGATTAGCAGTCAGTCAATCACATCCATTCGATAGTTACATGCAGTAACTTGCATACTAACTTGCAAGCACTTGACAAATCCCTTAGCCTCCTCCTCACCCTGCTGTGTTTTAAATCCTTACACATGTCGAGAACATTGCAATTTAATCCAGTTTCTCCATTTTTACGCAGTGACAGCTGCTCGTTTGATAGGCGGCACTTTTAAATTTTCTATGAAAAAATTCAAAGTCGGGCCACGCGCGTGGATGCTCTTGGTGTAATGCTTCTCAATACAAACTCCCGTCTTTCGCGTCTTGGTCTTTTTTTTTTTTTTTTCGCAATGCTTCAGCGCTCCCGTTCAGTGGCGTAGCCAGGGGGTGGCACACCGGGCCCGTGCCCTCCCCGAAATTCTTTTGCATACAGAGCGAAAAATGACCATTTCAAGGAGGTGCCCCCAACCCCCGAAATGAAGGCGGTGCGCCCCCCCCCCCCCCTACCCCTGAAAAAATTTCTGGCTACGCCCCTGCTCCCGTTTGCATGTTACAAGGTCACTTTCGACTGCGATTCGTGAATCAGAATAGAGCTGGCCAATCGCTATCGGATACCAACGTCTGCATCCTTTGCCGGGAAACGATCAAGAAACAGAGAGAGTAAATTGCACAAGAAATGCAGTTTTAAGCTACACTACAATACAAAAAAAAACTATTAATTTATAGTTGACGTGTACTTTACGAATTAGCGACTATAGCATCCACATTATGCAAGTCGTCAGAGTTGCAGATGATCATGATCAGCATTAGCGCATGTATACCAACGAAAAGATGAAAAGCAAAAAGAAACAACTAAATAAAGTCTTATACTAATTGAGGACCCTATTGAGCATTTTTTTCAAGTGCTCTGAACGTACTCGGCCGTACATGGCGCACTAGAGTTCCTCCACTCGATCCCAGTCCTCGCACCGTTTTAACCACTTTCAATCGCCATCGAAAGTGCGCGAAAAGTGCACTCTACTCAAAAACGCGCGCCAATATTCCTCGTACGTTTGAGCTTTTTTTTTTTTTTCACTGGAACATTTTTATTCATTTTTTTTCTTCTTTTATCACACTAGATGCAAGCTGACGCTTGAAAATTGCTGCACGTGGTTCAGCCTCGGTGCGAAAGCACATCGCTCGAATGCATACCGCAAAAAGCAGAACAGACGAGCGATGGGAGTCGCCTCCACAACGCGCGAAAACTAGAGCTTACTTCTTTGCTACACGCAAACGAAGTGCCTTGTTAAACCGTGCACAGCCGAAGGTGTAAACAGACGAAAGTAGTATATAAGTAGAACAGTACACTCACCTTTACACGTGCACTCGAGTTGAGGCTGCAGCTCCAAAGCACACACGCGCGTTGCACAGGCACTCGCACGCCACGCAAAAAAAAGACAAAATGGCGCACCAAACCGACATGGAAGAAGCACGCACAAAAGATCGAAGAAACACGTTGGAATGTACCGGCGTACCAGCAGTACCCGCTCTCTCGGCTCTTTCTTTCTCTCTCCGGCGCTCTGCCTCCTCCACTCTTTTTCTTGGAGAGGTAACCGCTGAGAGAGCGACGTGTCACGTGACGTACGGTAGCCAACCGAGGCGCGCTGGAACTTTCTCTCTCATTTTTCTCTCGTCTCTCTTTCTCTCCGCTCGCTCGTTGACAAGAGAGTCGCCGTCTTTCCCATTTGACGCCGACGGCTCGTCAAAAAAGATAAAGAGGTCGCTGTCAAAAATGATGGCTCTAGAGTTACTGTATATGCTACCTTTAGGTAGCAGAGTTGCGCATCTGTCTTCCAACGCCGCTAGCAACCATGCATTGCGGAGAAGCTGCCGCTTGGGCCAATTTTTTTATTTCTCGACGCCGCCGCTGCAGCGAACTGAATTAACACTCGCCATCGACAGCCAATGTTTATTGCCGGTCTTCGACACGCCAGACAGGTTAATCGGCGTCACGGTAGGCATGTCGCCTGCAAAAACGAAGTGCGACTTCACCGCATAGCTGTGGTTGCTAGCCGGACCTATGCGCAACTCTGCTACCTAAAGGTAGCATATACAGTGACTCTAGATGGCTCGTTTTAACAGTGTGTGTATTGGGTGCGTATGTCCTGTGTCGGCTACAGTCGACACAGGACATACGCACCCAATACACACGTGGTCGTGGGAGGCGCGACTCGCTGAACGGACTCTGGGAAGCCAACTGGCAACCCTAAGTCAGGCCCGCCGAGCCGCTATAGCCAGTGGAGCCTTGGAAGAAGGGCCCCACCCGCAATGAACCACATTTTTTTTTTCAATAAATGTTGTTTCTCTCTCCGCGCTGGTCATACTGTGCCGCTGTATTGTTATTAGGATGTCTCACATGTGCTACTCTATAAAGGAGGGCATATATCGTATCTTTTTGATGACTCAACTTGGCTTGGATTGCGGCAGCAGTGATAAAATAAACGCATAGACTGCGATTACAGCAAAACAAGTGTGCTGTAATCGTAGAATAAGGCTTCATTTAACCGCCAGCGCGCTGAAAAGGACTGTTAAATTCATTACATTCGTGTTCAGCGAAAAGAAAGTAATTCTATAGAAATCACATGTGCTTTCGTTTTTAATTTTTACCGGCACTACAATGGTCATCGCGTCCACCAACCAATGTGAGCATGTTCCACGCCAATGGAAGAAGACCGAACGCACATCGAAAACTTCTGTTTTAAAAATTGCAACTTCTTTTCCAGAGAAATCGCTCCAGGGTTGGACCCTTCAGACGGTACGCTTTCTATTGCGGTACAAACAGAAAAGCGATGAAGGACGGCAGACAGTCCCTTTAAGAAACAAAGGAAAACCAATGCAGCAGGTCACACTAAGATTAAAACCACAACCTACAGCTGCGATTCGAACCCGGGCCTTTTGAGTAGGAAGCGAGAATCTTACCCCTGCACCACTTCGGCGCAACTCTTAAACCACCACACATTGCAGACTACCGATCGCAGCGCTGCAAGCGGTTTGACCTTGTTTGGGCTTCACTTTCCGAAGCTCGTTCCGAGCACTCCCCTGTTCTAGTACACTCTAGTACCATATTATTGCTTTGTACCGCGTGACGAGCAGTCGGACTCCTTCATCTTTGAATTGGATTGGCTAGCTACGTATTTGTCTACGTTGAGACATGCGCCACTCTGTCTACAGAGGATATTGCCGCGAGCGTCCTACTGCAGTAAGAAAAAGGGGAGGAGGAAGAAGTAACCCTTGTAGAGGAAGCACCAGGAATAAGCAGCATTGCAAATAAAATGGTTCAAGTTTCATTTCAACAACGGATGTTTAGCTCCTGATAACAAGTTGCAACATAGCTATTTCAGTTCAGCGAACTTTCACTTTAAAACTTTTTCCTGGGGTCCCTTGAAGTTCGTTAAACTGAAGTTTCACTGTATTCGCAAGAGTCAGCGACCACGAATACGACTGCACACGCAAACGCGTCGCTAACCTGCCTAACTGCAGTTCTTATACGGTGAAATAAAATTTATAAACCCATAGCCGCACATGCCACTTCGGCACTCGCATCAATAGAGATACATACAACAACAACCTGCCGTTCATCTGATAGAGCAAGCTCGCTCTAAATAAAACAAAGGAAACAACAAAACTTGATAATATGCGATAGATTGAGATAACCAAGATAATTTAATGTGTGTTTCTCACACCACGGCTCGTTGTGTTTTGAAAGAGGGCTTGTCCGCGATTGTATTATTAAATACATGCCTAAGTGTAAAGGAGACTTTGTCCTTGATGTGTTACAGAGTGTGAAACATTCTGCCGGCATTTTTTTTTTCCTTCTGATGAATCATGCGCAAATGGAGTAATCGCTGGAGCATCGGGAATACACCCATTGCTCAACATTTGCAACATCTTTGTTAGTGTTTATGGGGTGTTAACTCGTGTTTGCGCGCATGCGTGCGTGTGCATCACCACGAAGACACATCCCTTATCCGAAACCCACCTTGAAAGCTGACGAAATGCTCTTGCATTTGAAGATGTTTTGGCATTGCAGTGATGATCACCCCGAAATTCCTTATAAATGATTTTGCCAAACTGATGGCTCGAACACCGATATAACTTCTCAGCATATTTTTAACTATTTATTTATTTATTTATTTATTTATTTACCTATTATGGTACTATATGCCGAAGACATTGCTGCGTTGCAGGGGGGGGGGACCTTAAATGGGGAAAAATGCAAATAATGGTTGCAATCTGTGGACATCAAAAGCAAACACACGAAAAACAATAACACTAACAACGTATTTTCTGGAAATCTGAATACGCTGTACGCGCTATGAAAATTATGTCGTCCAAGCGCACTCGTAAAGTCTCCGTCATCTGTCGACACCACGCCCTAAAGCAATTTGTCCCTTAGGCGCTTTGTACCGGCAGCACTTGGTTACAAGACGACTGAAATACTTTTGTTCGAAGAAATTTCGAGTATGTTTCTGTTATGGATATGTCAATGTGATACGGAGAACGATGGTTTCTGGAGAACACTGCGGTTGACGGCGTAATAATTACGATATGCTTGATATAATAATGAACACCTACATAGCTAGGCTGCGGCGGATATTAAGGGATGTCCCGAGAGAGCATCTTCTTCAAGGCGGTGACGCTAGAGTAATGAATACTAGTCAGAAACAGCAATTAATTATTTCGGAGAGCTTCCAACGTCTTAGCAAAAGTTACAGAATCAGTCCCATACGATGGTATACTTAATTACGCTGAGCCCTGTGGTATTCAGTCTTACGCTGATTGCTCTCTATACACACCTGCCAAGCACTGCTTGTCTGTGAACATACGCAGATGACATCTGCGTTTGGACGTCTGCGGTTACTCGCCTGCAGTTGCGAGCGAGAATCCAGAGAGCTGAAGAGACATAGCTGAAGAACTCGTGGCTGTAGAGATGGAGACTGTACTAAACAGCTATTCGTCGGTACTACACTACATACCGATTGGAAAGACGGGTGTACCCTCCACCACACCTAAAACTGACTAAAGAAGAAAGCGTCATATTCAGATGCCTTCGAAGCAACACACACGCAGATAGAACATTAGTACACCGCCTCTACCCAACGAAGCATAGCTACATATGCCCGCTCTCCAATGCGCCGGACACTCTGGCACACTGACTCATTGGATGCCAGTGTCATGCAAGCTGTAATATGCAACAGGAGCCGAATGTGATTGAAGCAAGACAAACCAACGGCGACCACCTAACAGAAATCTGGAAGGACAAGGTCGCCCTCGAAGACATGGAAGACCAGCGGCAACCCGTCGCCAAGGCCAAGAGGGCAGCCGAAGCCGGAGCGTTCCTGGCCTTCGGAGCCCTCCCACTTTAGGGTAATACCGGGCATCACTCAGGACTCGGTTTCGGCAATAAACGCTTATTTCTCTCTCTCTCTCCTACCAGCGAAGCTGTTTAAGCCGGGCGTAAGGTGTGATACATAAACTGGAAAACCCTCGCCGAGTGACGAAGTCATTCTCAAAACATGTGCGCAAGGCCGCAGCTTGTGTGACGTCACGCGCCTCCGCAGAACAGAAAACTATCATCACGAGCCGGCACGCGTTCTCTTCGCCCTCTCCTACATCGTCGTCTACCTCTTCAACTTGTGCATCGCTCCCATAACGCGTGCGCTGCTTTCTCCGGCGCGGGATGCAATAACTATGAGCGCGAGACAACGAGTATAGAGAGAAAGAATGAGAGAAAGAGAAATTCCATTGGCTTTTTTTTTAAGTTCTTCGCGAGAGGAGATTCGAAGCCCGCCTTCCCACGATCCAATTGCGAGCGTCTTAACCACTCGGCTATCCAGGCACGGTAGCACAACATAGCATTGCATAGTATAGTACAGCAAAGGTGTGGGAAAGGGAAGTGAGAAGGAGGAGGACACATGTGATTATGAAGAGGAGGGAAAGGAGAAGGAGAGAGTAAATCATAGCATAAAAAGAGAAAGAGCGAAATAGAGAGAACGAAAGGCCGAAAGAGAATGAATGAGAGAAAGAGATAGAATCAAAGGAAGGCAGAGAAAGAAATAGAAATACACAGAGACAAGAAAGACATACACAAAGGCAGAGAGAAGAAAGAAAAGAGATACAGAGGAAGAAAGAAAAAGAAAATTGGCAATACCTAACAAAGCCGCAACAGCGCAGAATACCTAGGTCACTATCAGCGACGCTGTCGCTTTAGTAATGCGGTTTGTGGAGATAGGTTTGCGAGACGCTTACCCTACGAGGCGACCGTGAAAGGACGCGACGTTCTCCACTGCCGCAGCGAACAAAGACGCTACGGCCGGGTTCGTCGACTCCGGCACGGCGCACAAAAGGCACTCGGAGCAGGATGTCAACAAACAACACGGGTTTATTAACCCAAGATGCAGCACAGTACGACAGTCACGGCCTTGCAGGCCGTAAAGGGAACTCTGCAAGACCGATCGAGTACGCTTGCCAGCGGCGCTACGACTACCACACAAAGGGCAGCAGTCGAGCGCACGGACGAGAAGCCGCCTGCCAGAGCAGCGCGTCAACCTCTCGTGCTAGCCTGAGTGCATCTCTCCCGGGCAAGCCCGCGCCAGACAGGAGCGAGCTCAATGGGGAAGGGGGTTGTCACTGGCAGCCAATGAGGACAGGCGTTGCGCAGTGACGTAAGCTAGCTTGGTGGCGTGAGCATGTGAGCATGTCCAGGCATGCCCGGACGCGTGCCCGCGCGCCGGGAAGCTGACGCATGGCTCGCACCAGACAAAGAGGCCTGGCGCTGCCGCCGTGGTCTGCCGAGTAACGGCGGTTCCCGGCGCTCGAGTCGCGCGGGGCCAGCACGCGCGCTAGCTGGGGAACGAGGCGCCAAAGGGAAGGGCGCGCTCGATTCCCACATTCCCCCCTCCTAAAGACCGAGGCCAGCCTGTGAAAGAGGCTGTCCGAGGCCAAGTGGCAAGGTCAGCTCAGCCGCAAGGGGGCTGGCCAACGGGGCAAAGTCTAACAGGGGGGGTGACGTCTTCCCAAAGGTACAAGTCCATAGGTCAGCCATGGCCACACAAAAGTTCCACCGAAGTTCCACCACAAGTTCCACCACCGGGGAGAGCCCACTGCCGAGAGAAAGTCCGCAGCCCAGGAGGAACGGGGGCAAGACTGCACAAGGGCGGGCAGCCAGCCCGCTTGAAGTTCACCGGTCTGGAGAAGTTGGTAGCCGGGAACGTGCGAGGCGTGGCTGCCAGTTGCGTGCGGCAGCCAACCGCCGAAAGTCGCTGGGACGGGGGCCTCACGGAAACGGCAGGCCGGGACAGCAGGCAGCCAGGAACGGAAGCCGGAGCGACCACGCTCGGGCCTGAGCCAGAGCTTGAGTGGGCGGACCAGCCGCCGAGGGCGGCTGCCGAAGCTGCCAGGTGGGTAAGGCTGGGTGGAGGTGGTGGCTGCAGGCCAGAAGGCAGGAACCAGGCCACACCAGGAATGACCAGGCAACAGCAGGCCATCAGGTTTGGAACAGGCTGGTGGCACTGTAGGCGCAGGGAGACGACAGGGCGATGCAGGAGTGGACAGAAATGCCCCTGGCATAGCCGGCTTGCCAAAAAGGGGTGCCTGCCTGACAGTGCTGCCCAACAAAGGGGGCGCTTGCCAGGTTACGGCTTGGACAACACGTCAGAGGGTATCTTCGGCCAAGAGGGCCTTCTACGACTTCCAGAAGTGTTCCGCCGCACCTTAGCGGTTATTCTCCATTCACTGTCATGGTATGGAATAAAGTCCAGCTACCTGTCAGTGGGAGAAAGGTTGCTTAGGTGTGTTTCCGCAGGTTGTACCGCTGGCGCGGCTTGGAGCCAGCCTTCTCACGGTTTTCGTGCGGTTGTGCGACCGCCTCCCCCTCTCCCAAGTCGCTGCTGCGGGCAACGAAAGGGTTTGAGGGGCGGCTGCATGAGCCCGGGGAGCTTGCCCGCACGAGACTTCACGCATTGCTACACGAGGAGTGAAAAGCGTCACGTTTATGCCTGGCCAGGTATCAGAGCGGCACAACTTTTAGAAAGTCTTACGTCCACTCGCATGTCCGGCCAACCGCGAGTCGTGGAAATAGCCGAGGGTGGCCTTCCTTAGACTGCGGGGTACCCCCACCTTAAAAGACTCCTGGGGAGCTTTCTCTGGTGGGATGTGGAGCGCAGGAGAACTCCGCCAGCGACAAACAGGTGCAAATCCAACGTGCCCGCAGCAATACCAGACTGCGTAGACGACACATGGCGCCGACAGCAATACCAGACTGTCAATACGCGCCCGCTCCTTGGGAGCACGGCTCTTGGAGCCCAAAACGGATCGCACTGCTGTGCCTTTGGTATCTCTTCTCTGCTTAACAGGATACCGGCTGAAGTGACGTGCTCACCCGAGGCGATCGACTCAAAAGTCAATTCGCCGTCGGGGTTCGCTCCTTTCGACCCATTGGAGCCAGAGGCCCCGGAGTCTACTCGGTGCGATTGCTCTCGGGAGAGGCGGACACAAGTGTCACACCGAAACGGGGGCACGCGACAAGGCGTGAGCCACGACGTTTAAACTCCCTTCCCGGTAGCGCACAACGAAGTTGTATCGCTGCAAAGTCAGCGCCCAGCGCGCGAAGTGGCCCGAGGGCTCGCGCAAGCGCTTAAGCCAGACGAGCGCCATGGGGTCCGTTTCCTCCACCAATGGCACTCCGTTGACAGCAGTGAAGCTTCCGGCGAGCGAAATCTCGAGTGGCGTCCCGTACTGAAATGCAGCGGTAGCCACTACGAGGGTTGCAAATGGTTGTAGGGCGCCAATAGGGACGACCCTGTAGCCACCGCATGGGAAGTCATTCACGATACCCGTGCGCGCGAGAAAGACGCGATCGAGAATCACGTGTAGCGAAAGACCAGGGAGATGCACAAAGCGCTGTCGGCGCGCGCGATTCTCCCAGCGCACCGCCAACCGCGAAGCGCCGCACGAAACAGCGGTTCTGCTCGCGAGATGGAAGGCAATGTTCTTCCTGGAGCCGTGCCGCAAGTGTGTGCAGCGGCTCCGAGGCAGGCGCCGCCGTTCGAGGGTCGCGCGCCTGTTTTCCGCCATGCACGCCAGACCCAAAGGGGCCAATAAACGGCACGGAGAAGAGTAGGGTTTCCGCACCAACGGATGCATGATGCCTCATGCGACGGGCAAACGAATTGACAACGGAGCACGGTGGCTCACATTTGCCGAAAGCGTCGCCAAGGCGCGCATGAGGAAAATGATCGTCAGAAAACGCGGCAACGGTGTCGCCTATGCGAGCTGGCTCGCGGACAACACTGTCAACCCTTCACGCTCGTGACAACGATGGGGCAGCGAGCGTGTGAATGCCAGCACCATGTGGCCTAAGTAGGGACGCTCCGGTGCGGCGGTTTGGTCACTCAGCTGCGCTGCTAACAAACGAAGGCCAGCGAGCGGAGACGACGCATTGGAGGGGCCCGAAAGCACGTACTCCGCGTGTGTCTCGACCAGCTGAGAAAACCCGAAACTGGCTAGGCTAGGACTGTAGTCCACATTCGAGCGGTCATCACCAAAGGAGGCCCCAAAGACGGGATCTCTCCCGGTGGCCGAAAGCCGAGGGCCGCTAAGGCGAGCTTACCTCGTGCTGCCGGCGTCGTCCGCATCGAACGAGATCAAGTCCGTCGCCACGGGATCGTGCAGGAACGAGCGCCTCGAGGGGGACTGCTCTGATGCCATGCCGAAACCAAGTTGGGCGCCAGTTATGTGGAGATAGGTTTGGCACAAAGCTTACCCTACGAGGCGACCGTGAAAGGACGCGACGTTCTCCACTGCCGCAGCGAACAAAGACGCTACGGCCGGGTTCGTCGACTCCGGCACGGCGCAGAAAAGGCACTCGGAGCAGGATGTCAACAAACAACACGGGTTTATTAACCCAAGATGCAGCACAGTACGACAGTCACGGCCTTGCAGGCCGTAAAGGGAACTCAGCAAGACCGATCGAGTACGCTTGCCAGCGGCGCTACGACTACCACACAAAGGGCAGCAGTCGAGCGCACGGACGAGAAGCCGCCTGCCAGAGCAGCGCGTCAACCTCTCGTGCTAGCCTGAGTGCATCTCTCCCGGGCAAGCCCGCGCCAGACAGGAGCGAGCTCAATGGGGAAGGGGGTTGTCACTGGCAGCCAATGAGGACAGGCGTTGCGCAGTGACGTAAGCTAGCTTGGTGGCGTGAGCATGTGAGCATGTCCAGGCATGCCCGGACGCGTGCCCGCGCGCCGGGAAGCTGACGCATGGCTCGCACCAGACAAAGAGGCCTGGCGCTGCCGCCGTGGTCTGCCGATTAACGACGGTTCCCGGCGCTCGAGCCGCGCGGTTCCAGCACGCGCGCTAGCTGGGGAACGAGGCGCCAAAGGGAAGGGCGCGCTCGATTCCCACAGGTTCCAGTGCAAGGTACGCTATATTTTTATGCAGGCCGTCTATAAAAATTCCCGGTTATGAAATTCTCGTTGCGGCTGAGTTTGTTATAATATGCTTTATTGTGCATTTATTCATCAACGTCAGATCGACATTGTCATTCTCAATGCGAGTGAAGTCCTCCTCTTGGTGTAATCAACAGCTTTGTAAGAAAAAAAGAGAAAAAAACATAGCTGATCCCTCCGTCATAGGAATTTCTATAACACGAAAGTGAAACGTGTCTTCACAGAAGTAGTGCTTATTGTGTAGCGATATATGAGGGCTTTACAATGTCTGGTCGTGTTTGGCAGCTATAGCACCGTTTGACGTGGATGCACCCATGTTGACGCCTACTGGCATGTCTCCATCGCGACGACTGACGCCCATGATCATGATTAAACCGTATGGTAGCTGTAGTTGTCAACGTATATTTTCACACAGCGAATCGTGTTCCTCACATTACGTATGTTAATGTGGTTCCTTCCCGACATGAAGCCTGTATAGGGTCTTTTTGCAACGCAGTTTCAAGCACCGGCATGACCCCGAGGTACAACACTGGGCTCCCACGCAGAGGGCTCAGGTTTGAACCTCGTTCCATTCTGGAAATTTTTCTTATGTCTTTTTTTTTTCATTTCGTGCGATAGTGGTTACGGACACCGGTGGCGGCGGCGGCAGACAACTACGGCGCCAAAAACGGCCGTTGAAATGATCTCATAACAGCTTTCGCTGTAAAAGTGTAAGTATGCTTGCGGGGGGGGGGGGGGGGGGTTGTATTTGTTCTCTTTATCGTTACTACATAATGTACTGCTGGCATTTTCAGTCTTTTAGCACGCAACACGAAACACCGACTGTGCCAGCACCTTAAAAAAGGCAGCAGAAACATAAGCTTCGAGCTCGTCATCTAGGTCCAAAGACGATTTGGTAGATTCTATGTAAGGCCGGGAAGGCTGCGCGCTGTGGTTTTCGGCATGCTTCTGCCTGGCACCGGCGTCCTCAGGTCAAATACATCGTGAGCACAATTACAAATTGAGCAAACATGCCCATGTTCATTTGGCACATTGACGTGTCTCTTACTGCAAGGGTGCGCCAAACATCAAAGGCCCACGCACCCTTGATAGTAGCACCTTCAAACAAAGCATGCCTACAGTCGGTAAATGTAAGCTCCGTCCAGAGCCGCTGCTTTCCCACTGACTGATTGACTGAAAAATATTTATTTACAGATGTTATTTACAGGAAAAGTGGAAGCGGTCCTTAAGGGGCCGCCGCGTACAAACACCTAGAGAGGATTGGCTTAGGTGCGCTATCTAAGCGAATTTGCTTATTTCCGTGACGGCAAGCAGTTTTGGTGCATTTCATGTAAGCGATTTTTCTATACAGACACATGTTCGAGTCACTGGTTTTCAGTCGAGAACTACAATTTCCAAATTTCTGAAAATATGTCAGTCTCGGCAGAACGGCGAAGCAATGATGCTATAGCAACAAATTGGGATGTAAGGCGAATAACGGAAAGCAGCTCGAAATTGCCAGCGCGTCGCTCAAGCGCAAAGGACGCACGAAAAAAACACACAGAGGATGAGCGCGAACTGTCATTCGTCACATCACGACACTTGAAGCGCGCTGTTCTAACATAAATCAGGACGCACAAAAAGAACGCACAGGTAAACACAGGACGAGCGCGAATAACAACTGTCACCGTTGTTATTCACAGCGCACTCCTTTCGCAAGCGCGGCTGCTGCAGCGAGCGGAGTGACCTTCGTACGCTCTGTGACTTCAGCGCAGACATCGCGGGGAAAGCATAAGACATACAACACCTCCCCCCCCCCATTCCTCTAGATAAGCGCGCGCGCAGGCGACCACGCCCTGTGGGGCGAAGAGCATCAGCGTGGCAGGAAACGCGCACGCATCGCAACGAGTGCGGCGACGACCTGTAAAGCGCGCCCCGCGCGCACATCGCGCCATCTCGCTGGTGAGCAAGAAAGCGGGCTGAAGTAAATGGTGTATATAAATAGTTCGCCCGTAGCACGCTGAAAGACGTATTTCTCGTGACCTAGCCGTCAAACTCTGCGCGCTGCAGAGCGAGAGGTCGCCCGGTCGGTTCCTCACGTCGGAAAAAGCTTTTCTGAAATATTTTTCGTTGTGGTTTATATATATATATATATATATATATATATGTAACGTATGAACAAGGCGATGGTAGGAGAAGGCGACGAAGAAGAAGTGCGCGTGCATTAGAATAAATGCATGGCAACTGAACCACGACGCGTCTCTGTTTTGTAACGTTACACAAGTCGACAGGATCGACCTCATCAACCTGCCATGGCTAAGCCGAAGCCTCCGCTCAACATACCGAAGTACAAGGGAACACCAGAAGACGTCCCCGTCGACAAGTGGCTTCTTCTTTTCGATACGAAGGCGGTCGAGGCATCGTGGACACCCAGCGATCGGGTCAGCCAGTTCAGCGAATACATCGAAGGGGAAGCGTTCAAGTGGTACCTAACAGAGATTTTCGGAAAAGGCGAGACATGGGACGATATCAAGAGCGGCATGCAAAACCGCTTTGCTACGACCGACGGAGATGCCTTCCGTCTCTTCATTCACTACCGGCTGAAAGGAGGGCAGACCATCAAGGACTACTACGACGAGAAAAAACGACTGGGCTCCTTGGCCGACCTTAAAGAGTGCCACATAATTTCTGGACTGACTGACGGTGTTCCTCCTGATGTGGACTAGCGCTCGCCGGACTGTCTTTCAACTCGTCATCAGAGTGGCTCGCCGCTGCTCAACGGGTCGAGACATCCTTAAAACGGGTGAGAGGAGTTTCTTTTGCTCGTAATCCTGGCACTACATCAGGAGCTTCACGTCTCTTCAGCAAACCGCAGCAGCCAACGTTGACTTCTCGACCGCGTGCCCCACAAAACGAATGTAGATATTGCTCTGCTGCTGGCTTCCCACGGCAGTTTCACTGGCACAACGAATGTCCGCGCCGCGGCAACGTGTCCGCTATTGAGACTAGACCGGGAAACGAGGAGAGCGACCCAGAGTTTCATTAATACGCTTCAAAGCTCTCATCAACGGAAGGTCAGTAACTGCAATTCTTGATACAGGAGCAACCATTACTTGTATCAGTGAGGATGTGTACAAACAGCTCAAACTTCAGTTGATGAGAGACTCAAGCATCGCTGTCCAGCAAGTTACTTCAAGCATTCGAACTTTGGGTCGCGTAAACATTCACTTGCAAATTGGGAATGTAACAAAGAAAGTTTATGTACACGTTCTGCGAGGCATGAGAACGCAATTAATTCTTGGCCTAGACAGCGCTTCGTACTTCAATCTTTCTGTAAATTTGGAAAACAAGTCAGTGACGCAAGGACATCAAATTTGAACCTACCGGATCATAATGAAAAGCAAACCATTGAAGCCCCGCTGATGAACACCCTGACTTCGGAAAACTTATCAGAGCGTGAATCTGCAGTGCTCGACTCTCTTTTAAACAAGTATGACGAGATCTTTTCGAAATCCCAAACAGATATTGGATGCATCACTACTGAGCAACATAGGATCGCACTTACCAATGCTGTCCCAATTCATCGAGCACCATACAGATGTTCACAGGCAGACAAAGCGGAGATTAACAAACAAGTTGACGCCCTCATTAAGCAAGGGGTTGTGAGGCCTTCGTTGTCCCCCTACGCCGCACCGGTCATCTTAGCGGAAAAGAAGGGCGAAGGACGTACTCGGCTATGTATTGACTACCGCAAGCTCAACGCCATAACGGTACCCGACTATCAACCAATTCCACGTATAGATGATATTCTTGACCACTTGGGAAAGGCGGAGTTTTTCACTACGTTGGATGTAACGTCCGGATACTGGCATGTCCGAATGCATCCCGATGACGTTCAGAAAACTGCGTTTGTCACGGCTAATGGTCATTATGAGTGGTTGGTAATGCCGTTCGGGTTAAAGAACGCTCCGGCTACATTTGAAAGAGCCATGAAATCAATAATAGCCAAACATCAGCTCACTAATGTTAACAACTACTTTGACGATGTGGTCGTATACTCGGAGACATTTGACGATCATATACGACACCTTGAGGCTTATTGAAAGCTCTTAAAACCGAGAACGTAGACTAAAACGAAAAAAAGTGCCAGTTTGCAAGATCCAGCATTGAATACTTGGTCCACAAGATTTCACGTGGAATAGTGACACCTAAGCAAAGTAACGTGGCTGCAATACTCAGATTTCCGACACCTAAACGAGAGAAAGATCTCCAGCGTTTCCTGGGCACTGTAAACACTTACAGACAGTACATCCCTCATTTCAGCGATATCGCTCTTCCCCTCACGAAGCTACTCTGCAAAGGCAGCAAGTGGTCGTGGACAGAAGCATGCGAGCAAGCCTTTCGGGAACTGAAGGAGCGAATGACTGAGAACCGGTGCTTCGCATATACGATCCTTCTATACCATGTACTGTGTACTGTGACGCGTCTGCCGAAGGCATTGGTGCAGTGCTGAAGCAGCCTGACGACAAAGGCAAGGAACATCCCATTGCCTATTATTCCCGCAAACTACTGAAGCATGAGATGAACTATGCTATTACAGAGAGAGAATGCCTTGCCATTATAGATGCCATTGATAAATGGCATTGCTACCTTCACGGAAAGCCATTCACTGTCGTAACGGATCACTCTGCACTTCAGTGGTTGAAGAATGTTAAGAATCCTCAAGGTCGTCTCTTCCGGTGGTCTTTAAAGCTGTCAATGTATGAAGTCAACATCAAACATCAAAAAGGCGTAAGCAACGTAGAAGCGGATACACTCTCCAGAGCCCCCATAGTTCAACTTCTGTCACACGACGAACTTCAACGATGCGCCAATGAGCACCCAAGAGGACCGTATTCATTGGAAAACAACATAGTCATCGTCAAAAGAAAAGGACTAAGGAAGATATATGTGCCACATGAACTGCGCCCTACCATTCTTAAGAACGCACATCAACATTTCGGGCATGTCGGAGTGAAGAAGACACTGTCACTCCTGTCTCCACAATACTATTGGCCGGATATGGTAACCGATGTTGCCACCTATATTCGGCATTGCGATACATGCCAGAGATGCAAGAAGACGAAAACAAAGAAGTATGGGACACTTGAATCACTGCCTCCAGCTGAAGAGCCTTTTGACCTCTTCGCAATGGACACCATTGGAGGATTTTCTGGATACGGCTCATCAAAAAGGTTTATCCATTTGGTTATTGATCATGCTACTCGCTACGTATGGGCGTTCGCTCATAAAAGTGAAAACAGTGACGCCTACATCTCATGCCTGAAAACCATTTTTGCTGCGGGAAAACCAAGGAAGTTCCTTTCAGATCGTGGAACGGGATTCACTGCAGGAAAATTTAAGCAGTTCCTAAAGCACAACCGAATACATCAACTCTTCACTTCATCTCATCATCCGCAATGCAATGGTATGAATGAGCGGACAAACCAGACCATTGTAACCAGACTTAAATGTAAGATCAATGACGAGCCACAGAAGTGTTGGACAAAACTGCTCTCGGAAGTAATAGACGAATACAACAGAACGCCCCACGAAGTTACTGGCTACGCACCTTCATTCCTGATGTATGGAATTCCATCGTATCCACTATTCTGGAACAACGAGAAGAAACTGTTGAAGAAGCGCGGAAAGCTGCGGTTAACAATTCCATCGCCTACCACAATAAGAACAAAGTCGTCTATGATAGGAATTTCTCCCGATTGAGTTCCAAGTCGGTGACTTCGTCCTTTACGAGACACCATGGCATCCCAACAACGGCAAACTGAGTTCCATCATGGAAGGTCCTTACAAGATTCTACGCAAGGTCTCACCAGTGAACTACGAGATCAACCGCTCTGTGTTTCCTTTAGGTAGAAACTCTGATATTGTTCATGTTAGCAAACTGCGGCGTTATTTTGTACCTTCTGAACTGCGACTTTCTCGGGGGGAGGGGGAAAAGTGTAACGTATGAACAAGGCGATGGTAGGAGAAGGCGACGAAGAAGAAGTGCGCGTGCATTAGAATAAATGCATGGCAACTGAACCACGACGCGTCTCTGTTTTGTAACGTTACATATATATATATATATATATATATATAATGTATATATATATATATATATATATTATATATATATATATATATATATATACAAACGTACATATACACATGCTGGATCTGACTGCGACGGCAAACACGAGCCGAGTGTCCATATAATTGATTTCGCAATAAAATTCTTACATCCTTGCTCAGCGAAGCGTAGTAATAGTGACGTAGTGACGAGAAACTTTTAGTACATAATATGCGTTGTATTCACATTAGCTGCGAGAACGTACTTTTGGTTAGAACGGACACCCCCTAGCTTGACTCTCTTGTAGAGATGAATTTAAGGCGCGCCACAGTTCTGGTGGCGGGCCTTGCATTCATTTTAGATGCGAAGCAGCTTTGCGCTTGTCTGTGTCCGTAGTTCCATTGGCGACTGTCCCACCTATAGTCGGTGACAAGCTAAGAATAAAAGGTAAAGTGTACCACGGTCCATTTGCATTATGCGCGTCCAACTACGGCCGCTCTTTACTTTGACGTAACGGTTAAGACAAACTAATTAAATATGCAACATGGCGCCGTTCGCGAGGAGAGGCGAGGTGCCGCTGCACCGAGGCCGAGAGGCGTAAATTCGATTTTCCTCAGTTTTCTGTGGTGTTTGTTTCTTCCAGAAGAAGCTCTTTTGTACTGTTACCCACACGCACTCAGCATAATCCTCGGCGGTCGTCATTCGATGAAATAGAAGCTTGTGATTGTGCCGCGTTTGGAGTGCACCGAAGCGGCAGCAGCTCGGAGCGCTTGACATCGCTTTATCGCGTTCCGTCGTTTGGACAGCGTGAGTAGCGACACGGCGTGTGTTCCCACCATCGCTCGGATACACCAAGCGTATCGCCTGATGGTCAACACACTCGGCGATTGTCGTCGCGTTCATTCGTGTGCAGTGAGGTGAAGTTGAAGTCGGAATGTGCGCGTCTGTGTGTGATTTACCGCCCGCAAAAGCCATGGCATTAGTGTTGCCACATGTGCGTGCGTGCGTGTGTGTGTCTTTGTGCGTGCGTGCGCGTGCGTGTGTGTGTGCGTGTGTGTGTGCGTGTGTGTGTGTGTGTGTGTGTTAGAGCTCGCAGCGTGGGAATTTTTGTGGTCTTTAGTGACATGCGATGTGCTTTGTGCGGTGAAGCGTGAGAGAAAGAAAGCGACCAACATAACCCGTTAGCGCAACACAGTGCGAAAACAAACAAACCAGGTGTGGTGAATATGCAGTGGTGTGTGCATTAAAAGGGAATTGTGGTGATCTGGTGCGTGTTTGATTACGTTACGTGTGCCTATTGGCGCGGCTTTGTCGTGTTAGCTAGTGTTCGCGGAATTCAGGTTCCAGCAGCCCATTATGACGTGCTAGGTTGGAGTGCCCGTTGCATAAGTCCTTTTTTCAAGCTCGATGCACGAACGCCGCAGCTTAATGTAGCAGTTCAAGATAAGTTGTCTTACAGCCCTATCAATGATGTTACCACTCTGGTGTTTTTGAAATACCGGAGTGGCGATGGCGGGCGAGTCGTCTGCAGGAACTTCATCAGAAGGAGAGTCGCGTTCCGATGTCACCTTGTGGGATCCATAGCGGAAAGAGGAGCCGCGTCGGCAGACGCAGGTAAATTCGGATACTGCATGCGTTCTATATTGGCTGTGGCCCGTAGACAGCCGAATGCGTCTGACGCGCGTAGCGTTTGTGGGTACATTCCTATATGATAGCACATGGTAACAGCAGGTAATATAGAGCGACAAGACCGCACAGACGAGCCGTCCGCATGAGGCCCACGTATCTGCAAGGACTGTGCTGACTGGAGGTTCTTGCCTGTCACTGCAGTGATGCTTGGTATACGAATGATACAGATGATCGTATATGGATGATAAGCAAATAAATGACGGCGTGGCCATTGGCTCCGCATGTTACCACTTATTTGTGTGCCAGTATGACTTTCTCCCCACCCAACATGTCCCGATAGACCATTTCACACAGGCATAAACCCCCTCTAAAAGCGGCACCGCGTTCCACTGCCTCTTGTAGGGAGAAGCTTTCAGGGGACGTCACTTCATAAATGGCAGCTGCCCGCCATCGTCACGTTTAAAAATATACGCTTCACATTTATGCCCGGATAGCATTTATGCCCGGGCACGCGGATATATATTTATAATATATATATATATATATATATATATATATATATATATATATATATATATTCCACACAGACACACACATTCATAAAAGGTAGGAGCCCCAGTTGAATGTTCAAGGGCTGAAGTGGTCGCGGCAACGCCTGTGCAAATTGTCGGAGCGAGAAAGAATCCACGAAAAGCTTTCAGTCACCGCCACTTTAGCCGCGTACATCGCACTGGCGTGAACGTAACGGCAACGTATGCAATGACCCCCAAAGTTAAACGGCATGGGCACTGCGCGCTTTCATTTCGTTCAAAACAAGACGTCAAATGAAGCCCTGGCGTGTACCGCAACACGATCACAGGCACGGCGACTCGAGACGCAAATGCGGTACTTACGCCAACACAAGAATTGAAGTTCGCGAAGGCAATCTCTGATCACTTGGGCATACTTCGCTTTGAGTCACAGTTACCATAGTTACAGCAGGCTAAACAAAACTGGCCGTGAAGGTTTGTGAAAAAATTACGAACGACCTTATTAATGTGATTAATGTCCTTGTTTCGTTTCGTGAAACCGTAAAAAACGATTCCATTATTTAAAATTTTACGTTAAATGTGCCATTCTTTGCTTGAATACAATTAACGGATGCTGCGCAGGAACAGCGCCCTTGTGATGTACGTTACCTCTACGTAGATTCCGAGATTACAGCGGCGGGGGTTGCGATTTAAACAACAGATACAATTTTAAGCTGACGCCGAACTCCGTGCCTTAACATTCGCTCTAATCTAACTTTGCTTTCTTGATTTCAACATCAGTGCAGCATTGCCAAATAATGTTTATATGCGTGAAAATCACTGCCACTGTTTAAGAACTACTTCGTTTGTAGCGCGGACGCACGCAAATTATGAGCAATACGGCCTCGTGGGCGGAGCTTGTATTTATTCTTAGACTGTCACCGACTATAGCATAGCCATCTGAGCGCGCCGAAGAGAAGTCTTCTTCCATTTGTTTTTCGACCGCCTTGATGATGATACGTGTAGAGCACTTTAGGGGCCCATGCTGCCGTATGCTGTCGTAGATTGGCGTAACGAAGACAAAACCATGTGTGCTGGCACGCGCTAGCGCGTTCGGGCATGTGTAAGGGGCTGGGTAAGACGCTCTTGCCTCACCCCCTTACACTTTCTCAGCAGTCACGTGATGGCGTCGGGGAACAAGATTTTGCAGACGCGCGATGAACCCGCGTGGCGTGCTCCAACAAGAGTTCGGAACGAGTAACAGCAACAGCAACTACAGTGAATTGATGGTATACTCCACTTGCAAGGACGCGTTACTATCAGGCAAGGTGCCCGTCATGAACGGAACTTTAAGTCGAACCAAGCGCTGCTTCGCATACCCACATGGTTCTCTTTAGTGGGAGATGGTTAATTTTTAGGTCGTAACCGACTACAGTTGTCTCACACAGCCCCAAGATGCTCTGATTAACTTTAGGTTGGAGTCACTTGTACGGCAGAGTCGTACGTTGTCCTTGTTGTGTTCTACCAACATAGTTTCTCAACCAAATCAAACGGCTTCCATGAAACTACGATGTTGAACTTTGTGTAAAACACGATCGCGGAGACGGATGAAAAATCATTCCTGCAAAACACTGGATCCTTTAGCTAAGTGCGTTATCATTTTTCCTTGAAAAAGAATATTTTTTTTTCAGCGCTACGGATTACATCAAAATGCGGATCTCGCTCGCACTGAGAATCGCAGTGTGCGCTGCTGCTGGCTAATTATTTATATTCGCAAGAGTCAGCGACAACGTGCACAAGTGCAGACGCAAACGCATGGGTATCGCTTCTACATAGAATTTTTATGCATTGAAATGATATTTATGAAGCCGTGGGCACGCATACCGTCCTGGGACACGTATCAATACAGGTGCATACAATAACTCGTCGCGCATAAGATACTGCAAGCTCTCTATAATTTAAACAAAGGAAAAAAAAAAGAACTTGAAGCGTGTTTTGCGCATACTTTATGGAAATTACCTGAAAAGGCAGGCATAAATCAAGATTACTGTTGCAGGTGCCTAATTGAATAGCTTTACGTAGATAAATCCAACGTTTCTGTGCGTCTTCGCAGCCTTTAACTACTGTGGCAATACGAAAGAGGTGGAATTATGTTGTGCGAGTGTGAGCAGTTCAATTCACACAGATTATTCCTTCGCACCGCGCTCCAAAAACTGGACGACCGACCTCTGCCGGAAGAAAGAATTCTGGGTCATCGAATGGACCTAACGTCGCAGAAGATGGCCGCGCAAGTGCTGCTGCGCCTCTTGCGATCCACGGACATTTCTGAACGACTGTATTTGGAACACTTTTCCTACGAGTGCTTTTATCTTCTTTTTGTCTCTGTATGCGGGGCAGGGGCGTAGCCAGAATTTTTTTTCGGGGGGGGGGGGGCGGGTTCAACCATACTTTATGTATGTTCGTGCGTGCGTTTGTATGTGCGCGTGTATATGTACGCAAGCAAAACTGAATAATTTCGGGAGGGGGTTTGAACCCCCCTCAACCCCCCCTGGCTACGCCCCTGGTGCGGGGGTATTTCTCGTTTCTCACCCACATTATCTCTCTCTCTGCGCCCTCTTTCCAACCTGAATTTCTCCATCGCATTGCAGAGTAGAACCGGATGCTAATATCTGTTTTTAGTATACAGGACTTCCTCATCGTATGTCGCTCTACAACATAAAATGTAAGTTATTGATTTTAGTTCTATAAGGGCCCTAGTATAAGTTGTCGAATGGCGTGCAGAGAAGTAGAAGCCCAGATGCGATGCAGTAGCAGAATTCCTAAGACTAGGAACAGCACCCGCCTCAGCACCCGCCTTCCCACCTACTCTCTCAGACATGTAAGTCCTCAAAATCGACTGAGCGAAAAATTCCAGCATAAATTGGCTGGTCAATTATCATCTTCAATGTGAATAGGGCAATGGTGACTCGACGACACTCCGTCTGCGGAGTCGGAACGCGCCAAGCGTCTTGGACACGCTTGCTTGCTGGAGGGACATTCTTCAGAGCGTGTTTAACAGCGGAGCTGCTTAATGTTGAGTTCCAGCCGTGGACGGCGACCGCTGCAACTGGGAGCAGCTGTGCGAAGCGAAATGGAAGCACAGCTTAGCCATGTGTAGTATAGTATAGCAAGGGTGAGGGGGAGGGAAAGGAGGCGGGGATAGGGTAATAAACGCAGTCGAATGTAGACAAAAAATCCACGCCATGTCCACAAAGTGAATGATGATTGAGGAGCTGGCTCGGAGATAATCGGGTGAACCGTGAATATGCCGTACAAGTCCTCTACTGACCATGTAAAGGCGTCACATATAGCAGCGATTGTGGTCAGGTTCTTGTCTAACCACATGCGGTCGCAGACCTTGCAGCTGTGGCCGAACGTGTGTTCGAGTAAATCGCGCTGGAAGCGCGCGTCGGCGCCACCAACTTCAGGTAGCGACCGCTTTTGGCGCTTGGCCGCTGCATATCGCGCCCGTACCTCTTCGATATTCCCTTGCCGCCGCTTCCGCGCTGCTTCGGCTTCGCAGGATTGTATCTCGGGGTCCGCACGTCGCGGACGTCTCTCTGCGGCCTCGCGAGCTCTCACCGCAGGGTCTTGGCGGCGAGTCCGCGGTGCTGCTGGCTTGCGAGCTCTCCGCTCCGCCGCCTTGTCTTCTTCGTTCATGTTATGGTGATCGAAGCGCAACTGCCGGAGTGGAGCGAGCGCCGCATGCTACATTTGGCTATGCTATGTCTGGTTTTGCCTGCGTTATTATCCTCATCAAGGCTCTCGAAGGACAAGAGAAAGAAGACTTCTCGTTCGCGCGAGCGTGCGCATGCTACACTTGGCTATGCTATATATGGTTTTGCCTTCGTTATTGTCATCATCAAGGCGCTGGAAGAACAAGTGGAAGAAGACTTCGTTTTCGCGCGAGCGCGCGCATGCTACTGTTAGCTATGCTGTATGTGGTTTTGCATGCGTTATTACCATCATCAAGGCGTTCGAAGAAAAGAGGCTTTCGCGCGAGCTGCGCCTGTGGCGGTCGCCTCTGGAACTAAGGTTACGCGTACTGCGCGGGACTTTGCCCCAGCTTAAGAACCTCGTGAGTCAGCTCCTCAAAAGTCTGATGTCTCCGCTGCTCACCGCACCCCAAGAAGCACGCTGAGTATGCTGAAAAGAAGCCTACAACCCGCTCCTCCAGATAACCGGCACCACCAAATACAAACCACGTAAAAATAAAAAAGATACACCATCTCCCGCTAAAGGGAACCATGTGTGGATGCGAAGCAGCGGGGAGCTGGTGCGCTTGAGCGGGAGATGGTGTAATCTTTTTAGGAGCTGACTCGCCAGGTTCTTAAGCTGGGGCGACGTCCCGTGCCGCAGGCTGCATCCATCCATTCAAAGCGTCGTGGAACGCGAAGAGGAACGCTGCGCTCGTCATGTCTTCCCTCTAGCCTGGCCGTTAATTCTCGCAGGGCGAGAGAGAGGTTGAGGGGACGCGCATGCGCTGGCGCTCATCTAGGCGTTGCGTAGACGAGAATGAGGTGCGCGAAAGGGGGGCGGGCATAGGATGGCGCTCACGGCGGCATTGCACAGGATAGAATGAGGCGCGCCAGAGGGGGGAGCGTAGGAGAGTAAAGGAGAGAGAGTAGGCGCGTGCGCAGTGGAGTGCGGACGCCACCGTCAGACAGAGCCCCGAGCAAAAGCTGCTTTGCATCTAAAAAATAAAAAAAAACTTGCCCATGTATTCCTGTAAGCCTCTTTCCTTGAATTATCGTGAAGCGATGCCTTAAAGCCAGCTTGCGCACCGAAAACAAGTGCAAATTGTTTAAAAGTTTTATATCGAATTATAAAACACATAGAACTAATTCCCGGACGATTAGAGCAAGTACTCCTACAATGGAAAGCCGTAGGCTGTTCCATAAATGTTTAGAACAAAAAAATTCACCATCTCCGACTAAAGGGAATCATGTGGGGATGCGAAGGAGTGCATAGGTCGAGTTAAAGTAAAGTTCATCACGGGCACCTTGCCCGATGTTACCGCGTCCTTGGCATGTGGGGCACACCATGAATTCACTGTAGTTGCTGTTGCTGTTACTTGTCCCGAACTCTTGTTGGAGCACGCCACGCGGGTTCATCGCGCGTCTGCAGAATCTCGTTCACCGACGCAATCACATGATTGCTGAGTGAGTGTAAGGGGGCGAGGCCACAGCATCTTACCCAGCCCCTTGGACAGGCCCGAACGCGCTAGCGCCTGCCAGCACACGTGCTTTTGTCTGCGTTACGCCAAGCTAGGACAGCATACGGCAGCTCGGGCCCCTAAAGTGCTCTGCACGTATCATCATTAAGGCAGTCGAAGGACAAGACGAAGAAGACTTCTTAGTGCGAGCGCGCGCTCTGCACGTATCATGATAAAGGCGGTCGAAGAACATGACGAAGGAGACTTCTCCTTGGCGCGAGCGCGCGCGCGCTCAATATGTTACAGATGGCTATGGTAGGTTTTAGAAAGCGGACGGTCGTCAATGGAACTACGGACAAAGCCCAGCGCTAAAGCTGCTTGGCATCTAAATGTGAACGACTTAGAATACCATATGTACTTCTGTATGGGAGAGCAGATGCCGTGCCGGTTTCTAGGGATATGTCGTGGACAGCGAGCCTATGGTGTCATTCAAGCCACTTAACAGGAAACAGAAATACTTAATCCTTATCTCCTACCGCCATAGTATCACAACTCAATCATGCGGCTTTCCGCTAACTACACCGTAAATATACCTCTAAAACGCGATACCGATAACAGATCAATAAACGTTTCAGAAAAGCATTGTCTTTTTTAGCAAAGTGCCAAACTAAGTCCCTTAAAAGTAAATTTTTCGTCCTTTTTTCTTGCTGAGCACTACGAACTACAGCGAGAAGCGTACCTTGAGATTCGCACTGTCCGCTACTGGGGGCGACTTAGCCTGTTTGTCGGCAGCGGGAGCATGCCCGCGCGCGGGTTCCACAGCCGGTGCGGGAATTGGGACGCCGTGCTGGCAGCTTGGCACGCTGAACCGAGGGGCTTGCTGTGCGAAGCCGCATTTCCGCGTTGGCAGAGGCAATCCCGCGGAAACGGAAGCAAGGTCTGAAGTATACATAACTTGCACGTGACGTCAGTTCTTGTCTTGCTCCCGCCATCACCCAGCCAATGGAGTCATGGAGTTAGTAAAGACTCTAAAGGAAATGCTCCCCGTGGGGCCCATGCATTAGAATCTCTGACCACAAGGGCGCCGCCAATAATCAACCATGCGAGCGTTGCCAGCCCGTGAGGCTCGCGCTAGACTTGACAGTCGTATTCAATTTTCATCGTAGTTAAAGAAAGTTAGCTCACCTGAAGTAGAGCTGCAAGTACGTGTCAACAAAAGCGCAGACGACGACGCACTGCGACTCACAACTCCTTCCAAAGACGCACAAAAGGCCGCGATCTCGAACTCAAGTGGATATTGTGGCGCCATCTAGCAAGAGTGCCTGCAAACGAATCTTCCTGAGCTGCGAGTTCCCCGCACAGTAAATTTTGTGAATGGCCTTGAATCTTTCGTAGAAACGTTCTGAATGAACATTAAACACTTCCAGCCTGTTTCTAAATTGTCAAAATGCCCGTGTTTGACTTATATTGCCAGTATAATTAACATTGAATACCGCCAATTGTAGCCGTTTTGTTCATAATTGCATAGCCAACAATGGCATCGGTTGACTAATGGCGGTGTTCTTGTGGTCGGCGTTCTTTCGGCTCAGCTCTTCCTCTAGAGTATTGAATAACTCTATGAACGAAGCACATACGTCTCTGCGACCGCGCCGTGTTTACGCTCGTGCGGCGGATCGTTTGGCGTAGTGCGCGTGGTTTGATCGTTTGCCTTGCTCTTAAAGGGGCCCTGCAACACCTTTCTTAGTTATATTGGAATAGTCTCATTATTGACGTATGACTCTTCACGAGTCATATGCCGCAAAAATTTTTCGAATCCGTCAAGTCTAAGTGGTGTTACCAAATTATAGAGATCACGTTCCGCAGCTTTCTCCCTCAACTCAACGCCGCGAGCGCGCGCGGAAAGCTAGGCAGCGAGTCGAGGGAGGCAGCGCAGAGGAGTGAGGCTCCGCCCAAGAGCGCCGGCGGTGTTTTTTCTTCATTTTTTTCTCTCTGACGTCTGGGCGCAAACCACGTGGTCTGTGCCGCCACTTCCGGTCGGCTTGCGTCGTTCTCGTCGAGCGGAGCCGATATCGCGCGTGCTTGAAAACTGCGCGTCGGTTTGGTAATGTTGGGTGTGCACCTCGAACGCCGTAGTGTTTTCATCGCTCTGCCAACCATGGAAGCAAACCTGCGCGCTCGTTTGGAACGAATGACAGCTGAGATCGGTTTCGGCCCATACTCCGATACACCGCCTCGTAAGACGGCACTGGCAGACGACCCCGAAGCGCCGCCATTACCGGACGCCAGCATTGTTATCGGAGACATGCTGCGCCCTTGCCTCGGTCGGTCGTGAGAACGTGCCGACGATGCAGTTCCCAGCTGACGAGGCAACACTCGAACGGCTGCCACTCTCAACGGCAACCGGCGATGGTCAAAAGCACAGAAATATTCACGTTTTCGGCACCTGCGCATGGCGAAGAAAACGGAACCACGCAACTACGAGCAGACGAGCTGTCGGTGAGACCGGAAGTGCTAATATTAATGTTTGTTCGGTGTTTTTAACGCGATAACAGAATATAAACATACATATTATCTACTTATTGAACTCAAAATTAACAACGAAAGTAATAATGAGGGTGTTATCGTGATTATAACATCAGCCAATGGTGGAACTGCCGACAATCGCGTCATATTTGCGGACTAATACATCATTTGTCGAGAGAAAGAGGGAGCGATTTTCAGCTGATTTTGAGAATTTATTGTAATTCCAGGCCGTGCGCATCGCTGTAATATTTGGCTCGCGTGTTCTCGGGAGCCTCGACTACCGATCGGCAGCGCTTTTTGAGCATGTTCGAAAAGTGTTGCAGGGCCCCTTTAAGACGAAGGAAAATCGTTCAGGATATTATGCAGCCGTATGTCGTCTGCTGTCATGTGCTCGGTGATGGCGGCGCATGCCGAGATCGTATCCCAGAGTTCCGCGGTGTGACGTAGGTGCAAGTTATGTATTGGTGTATCTTGGGCTGCCATAACAGTGCAAACAACGCCACGGCACGCGATTCACGTGGGAAACACTATCGGTTCCCGGGCATGTGGCACGAGAAATAAAGGCGATAAGCGCGGATCACCGCGCAGAAAGGAGAATGAAGTGTGCCATAACTGACAGCGCTGTCTCACCTATTGTTTTGGCTGTCTCAGTTCATCGCTTTCATTCGTTTCGACTACCTGAATCAGTGTGTAACGCGGCGCAGGCACGCAACAACTCCAGTAATGATTACTCGCTGTCTTCTCGCATTGTGAAAGTCCAGTTACGGTTGTAGGTGAAACAACTTTGTGTTTTGATTCCGCGTGTTCTTGAGACCAACGCTTCGTTGTTGAACGCTCACACTCCCGTTATTCGCAATGCCCACGCACTAGTAGTGGCGCGCCGAGCACTATAGGTGGCTCGCTGAACGCACTATAGGTGGCGCGCTGAGTGCACATGACCGAACTGCCCTGAGCAGTTTCACTGTGAGCGTTAGCAGATCTGCAGTCGATCTTCTTGAGTTTGAATATGTAGAACACTAGAATTATCTGCTTTCCTTGCAAGAATTTTTCCGTTCGCATCCCAGGTGTACTTTCATTTGTCTCCTTTTTGCGTGCAGTAGACTTCCCAAGAAGCACCTTGTTTTCAATGCACAGATGTTCATTGATATTAACTGCATCATTTCCTTCATATTCAAAGTCTGACGGAACAAACCTTTGCCTTTTAGAACTTCCAAAACGTTATCTCCGACTGAGCGAGATACGAACTTCACGACCAGGTTTGGCCTTTCCTTATCCTTGCTCGTGACTCGATGAATTACGTCTACATCTGCGCATGTCAGTGTTCCTAACTTGTTGATACGTTGGGAAATTCCCACAGGTTATGTTTACACGAAGCCTTATCTGTTTTGCATAGTTTGCATTTGTTGTCCAGGTACGTTTGGGTAGCTCACGTGGAGCTGCCTAGAGTAGTTTGTTACTGTCGGTATTCCACCATTTGTTTCCAGTCTAAACTCGGATGGGGATCAGGGAAGACGGGCCTTACCTCTCTGTGTAGTGTTCTATAAATTCTGTGTAGCTTGTAAGTCTGTCTTTGAGTTGTACATTTCCAGCGCCAGGAATGTCCATCCCCGAGAGGTCCGTTCGGGTTGCGCAGTGGGTTAAATCTCGCAACAACTCGTGGGCCAACTAGTGGGCTGAGAGCTATATTACCTATTTGGGTTCATCTACTTTGGTTACTTCATTGCTATTAACGCTGTGAAAACTCTAAATAAACAGGTTAACAGCCTCCAATGCTGTCTTTGTATTGCATGCCTCAATGCGCTCTGTTAGTGATTGGTAAATGCACTGTGTTTGCTCGTAGATGCAAGCGCAGGGTACAGCAACTCAACGAATAAGCTTCGCTAAAGGTATACGGTGAATGATAGGAAGGATGTGCACGTATCGCCAACTGAAACTGTAATATTCAGCAGCCATGCGCGTGGTGGTGCGCACGCTCGAATTTTCCTTATCGAAGAACTACATTCTTAGAAAAAAAAGGACGGCATATTCACTAACTAAATACTCACCCTCTACATACAAAAAAATCGGCAGATCCCACGTACCGTGCGAGTCGATGTTATGCGAAGCACGCGGCGGGAAGGTGACTGTGGCGTAAATTTTTTTACTGAGCGAAACGTTGCAAAATGACGTTAAAGATTTGTATAAATTTGATACGGACCCATATATGTTGAAGAGCCGCAAATGCGTTATATAACCAGTTGTTTGCAGTTGGGTAACATTCGCTGCCTCGTTACTAAGTGAATAGTGCTAATTCCAATGGTTAGTCCCTTACTAAATTATTGGTAACCGCATTACCAACTTAGTAACCGTACGTACTCTAGTGGACTACAATTAGCCAACTATAGGCTTACGCCTACTTTGTTGATAAGTGCGTGTGCATTGCCAAGTCAAGTTGATTCCACTGCAAAAGCATATAATATGTGAATTGAAAAACAAAAAACAAAATGGCATGTTGCACCAATTATAACCGCTCATTTCTTTATGCAACTAATCACCATGGTAAGTAAGCATCACAGCCAGGCTAGTGAAAGAAACCGACGTGATGGGTAGATGAAACTGAGGCGCCATTTATGAACTGGGATCACAGTTACAATCTGCGTTCCGTCTACTTTCTCCTAACTCTCTGAACCCCCTCTCTGGTGGGATCAACTCCCTCTCTTCCGGAAGGCGAGCTTTCCACCGCCTTACTGGCGCCGCCGACTTTGAAATCCGTTAGAAAGTTTCGTGTCTGGCCGTTGGTAAGGCGTGCGTTACCCGTCGTCGTTCGTCCGTTTCTTGGTGCTCGCTCTCTGTGCGCTTGTGCGCTGCGATGTTTTACGACTCGCGCTGTTCGTGCATCGTGCTTTGTAGCTCGAATATTTCTAGAACAAGTCCCGGAATATGGTACCGGCCACCAGAAGAACGACAGGTGAGCGTGCCCTTTGAGTCGCAGTTTTCATTGTGTCAATTTGAGTTCACATCCATATCCGATTAGCTGTTCTCTGCAGTGGGGCTATAGTCAATGTTTTCAAAAATGACTGATTTGAAAAGGGCACGTTGCTGCGTCTACATTGGTATACGAACCAGCAGCGGACATAAAGCACATGCGACGTAACTATAGTTGCAAATTTACAGCTGTCATAGAACCGCGTGCTTGAATGTGTGCTTTGCATTTGTCTCCGGTTCATCACTTTTGCACGAGTCGACGGCGCTTTTTGTATGATTGGAACTTGTCACTTTTCTACAGGATGGAAGCGTTATTAAAGTATTCCGGAAGGCCACACAGCTGATCAGTGCGCCCAGAGAAAAGCTGAAGAATTGCTGAATAGGCGCATTTAAAGAAGAGATGCCATGAATTCTCCGATACCAACTGTTCATTTTCTCCGTGCTTGTCATCGCTAGTTATACGAAAATCAACGTTTTTGAAAATGTAGTCAATAAAGTGCGGCCAAAATTAGCTGTGTTATATGTGGAGTTCATTTTAACACCTTTAAAATTATCTTTACATTATTATTCTATATTCAGACATTTCAACTGCTTTTATTGTTTTTGCATTGCAGTGAATGTTTACTTTTGTTAGTTATAATAATTTTGTGCAATATCGTGCGCATATATCAGAAGCTCTTCTGCACTTTTGTCAGTATCAAAAATTGCGTTTTTTGTTATGTGCATGTGCCCTAGTGCTATGTCCTGTTTTTTATTCCAATGCTCTTAAGTTCTTAACATTGCCGGGAACATTCGTGTCGTTTAGTGATCACGAACACGTGTATGTTAATCTCCCGTTAATATGTTAATCACTCCTGTTAATCTCCTGAACCTATACCGCACCACATTTGATGAAAATGTTGATTTTCGAAAACGAGGACAATTAAACGAGACCAAAGATATTTTGCGTTGTGAGTAAAATTCATTCTTTTTTTTCTGGCACATTCTGCACGACTGCAGTGTTTGCGGAATGCATTATTACAAATTGCGTACATTCAAACGCGCAACGAACGCGCGAGCAAGCGGGTTCACAAAAAGAAAGAAAGGAGGGGACACGCAGCCCTTGGCGCAGCCCGTGCACGCAAACAAAACAAAAAGAATCAGAAAAACGGCGGATGCGAGAGAGCTAGAAGAGGAGGTGCGAGGCGCGGCAGGCGTTAGTGTTGCCATGAGAACGCATACCGTGTGCGCCGCTATTCCTGCTGTTTGAGTCTCTAAATCCCAGCCACCAGTGTAGTAACTAAAGGGACGTTTGGCCCTGCAGCGTTGCAGTCATGAATTAAGGCGTCCTATGGGAGCTTTACAGAGTAACACCCCCTGTCACAGCGACGTACATTGAGGCATGAACAGACCATTAGCGTGAGCACACTCGCACAATCACGCACAGGATATCAAGCCTTCTAAGTCCACGCCATCTACTCTAAAAGCAGCTTGACGGCTCTTTATGTGCATACTTTGGAATTGCACGCAATTAACTGGTTAGAAACCATAAAATTTAAAGAAATCATCGATTTTTTTTACTGGGTATCTTGTGTTGCACTGTTTGCATTATTGTATCCCATCACGTATCACGCAACTGTTAATCGAACATAATCTAGAAAATTAAAGTTATGTCTAATTTTTCCATAATACTGTCAAAATTACGGCATGACAAAGCACGGCATCTACGAAGCACCTCATAACATAGGTATTTAGAAGTTACCTAGTTAAAGACACCAAGAAAGGCGCTCCCTGGTTAGTAACGGCAAAACCTACGAGCTTTACTAACTGCTGATAAGTAAACGCATACCATGAAGGTGTAAAATACGCTTGAAACTAGTAAATGCATGCATGTACTATCTGTTTACAAACTTTTCTTTTTCTGAGAGTGGACAGCGTGAACGCGTGTAGTGTACTACGCAGTCTAGGGGAGTTATCCTAGAAAAGGCCCATTCACTCTTCGGAAACCGCATAAAGGTAGAGGCAAAACAAATTTTAAATTTGGTTGCAGCATTACGTGACCAGTCATACTGCGATGTTCCTTACCAAAAACACCCTTCTGACAAATCAAATAATATGATTTCCGTCATGGTTGTAAGAGACGAATGTAGTATCCTAGCCGTTTTGGTCGATCACTCGTGAAAGTGATACTGTCCAAATTTCTCGCCGCCGAGATTTTCAGCTAAATTGAAAGACGGAAAGACGGGGTGCCAGAATGGGTACACGACTCTTCATTTTAGACAGAAACTGGCGGGAAATAATGAATTTAATGTGTTTCCCACAAACTACCGCGTCTACCGGCCACGCCGTCAACTAGAGGTGGTGACGATTGGAGTCGTTTAATGTTCCTTGAAACGGGTGTGCCAACCCTGCCAGCCGTTGCCCGCGTCTATCAACCAGCTCCGCTCCCAATGCGGTTCCTAGAGCCAGTGCGATCAGCACCACCAGCGAACAATGAACCTGGTAGGTGTAAAGCCCCTTAAGGGTAAAGTACGCCTCAGCGACTTTGTAATAGGGGGAGAGTGGGATGTAAAGGAGAGGAGGAAAAGGCAAGTTGTGGCTAAGTTGGCACACCTGTTTCTGGGGACATTAAACGTGCACCCTGCATTCACCACGGGGACAAATGATGTCACGACCGGCGATACGCAGCCCCGCACGCGCTGGCGTGCAGCCACCACGCGCTAACAATGCTCCAGAAACACAATCAACTGTTGAGAAATGTTTCAAACAAACTCTGTTATTCGAACGAGTCGCGTCTTCGTAGTGTAACTTCGATGTTTTCTTCTTCTTTTTCTTACTTTTGTTCACTAACCCCTTGATGAAGTGTATGAGAAGAACATGCGCGCTTTGCTACAGCGGTAGGTGCGGGTGTGCTAAATGTGAACGAGGCTTCTGCAAGCGTATATGGACCCAGCAAGACGGCTGCGGCACTGGCATCATAATTACAGGCCATTTCTCCTCATACTGCTTTGAAATGTACCGTATGAAATGTAACTTACCTATACTATAGTGTCACAATCAGAAAATTCGATCGTTATAACAGACTACCGTTACACCCACACCGACAAAAAAAAGAAAAACTCGTAGGCTCCCTTGTGCATTCAGCTAAAACGACTCGAAGGCGAAGGCCATATTCTTTTTCTTCTCGGTCGATGTATTAGCAAGCCGGCATGACTGGCCGGTCACGGAGGCTCATTAGATGCATTGATCCTGCCCCGCCACCCTCCGAAAGCTTTGTGCACTAGCGTGGTTTCGCGCTGCCTCCAGGATCGGAGACAGCTCTCCTGGTTTTTGCACTGCCTCCGTGATCAGGCCACCTTTGACCAGGCTACGGCGTCATGCGATGGCGGTGTAGGCTTATGCCACAGGAGCGAAGGAACGAGACGGATGAACCGGAATTCGCGTCAGCAGGGAGCACGATCCGTGGCTTCACGCGCCACTTCGAAGCGGCGTCTTTATTTTCTTCTCTTGGGGTCGCGCGCTCTACGTGTCCTTTTCTTCTTTCTGCTTATGTTTAACCCGTCGCGCTATCAATTATTTTACGATGAACATCCACCAACTAGCGCAACTCGCGATTCTGCTCTCCGCTTTTGTTCGCCTCCCAAAGGAGCGCGCTACAACGGCATCACGTTACGTCACATGACGTCAAAAACTTTCGCGATCTGTGACTTCATAATGACGTCATATTGTGAAGTGATCACGTGATGGTGATTTTTTGCAGCACTCGTCCCCGACGCCTTCGGAAGCGAGACGCCGACGGTCAATTTCCGCGTTTTATGAGACATTGAAGGATTGCGCATTAATAAATTACATGCCCACATATTAGTAGGGAATGTACCTCGGTCACGTGATGCCAATGACCCTGACGACTGCAAGGCAACTTCCTTCTCGAGATGAATCCAGAAGAGAGATTCATTCTGCGGCCGAAGATAACAGACCAAGTTCACTTCTGGTTGGAGTAACAGGCCCCACGAGCTCGAGGAGACTGACACCAGCTAAATTCCCTGGGCAAATATCTCAGAAGAATTTCCGGGAAGAACAAAGGAAAGACGGGACTCTTGACGTATGTAGAGCCAGAGTGGGGAAGGAGTTTGTTGGCAAGGGCTCGACAGCCTTTTCTTTTGTCATTAAAAATGGCATTCTTTACCGACAATACTATCTATCCCCCGGCAAAAGCTTTCAACAGGCCGTAGTCCCAAAGTCATTGAGAGGTCAAGTGTTACATTTGGCTCATGAGAATGTAATGTCTGGCCATCAGGGTGTCCAATAAACGATGAATCGCGTTCTTGAAGCCTTTTACTGGCCTGGTGTACAAGAAGGTGTCCGTAGCCGTAGTGCCAGTGAGCGCTTCATCTGGTACTAATGATCGGCGTACAACCAAAGTGTTACTGCCGGTGTCCCTTAGGACCCGTACCATTTGTCCATTGACTTCGCCTGGTAACACTGGCATGTGACGTGTGTTACCCAGCGGTTGCGTCTTCACCGTGCCAGTGACACAATCATCTTGTTTTGAGTCATCGCCATCGCCCGTGGGTTGTTGTGGACTAGTCTCGTCCTTAGGTAACAGCAAACAAGAGGTAGCTGAACTTGACTTGTTGTCCCTTTTCACAAAACCCTTGAAGTCATGTCCCGATTTACGGCAGTATGTGCAATATAATTGCTTCGGCTTAGTACGACAGTCAGAAGCCTTCTGCCCCGTACGGCCACAAACAAAACATTGCACCTTGCTCTTGGGCTCGAGGAACTCCCTTCAGCCTTGACACTTGTGTCTTCACACTTATCCCGAACTGTTAACAAGTTCTTTAATCGCTTTGCTTCCATGAAAATATCAGCCACATCTGCCATGGCTTCCAGAGTCTTGCAGTTCTTCTCCCGTAAGAAGAGCGCCAGCTGACTGTTGCAGTTGACAATGAACTGCTCGGCCACAATCAAGTCACGGACAGAATCGAAGTCCCTCCCCATATGGGACATTTCTATCCATCGGTCAAAAAACCTTTGGAGTCTTGAGGCATACTGCCGTCCAGTTTCGCCGTCTTCAGGCTTGCTCTTCCGGAACTTCTCCCGGTAGCCTTCAACCGTGAAGCGAAAACGCTGGAGCATAGCCAACTTGACCTTGTCATACGATAGAGACTCGTCAGGCGACAATCGTCCAAATACTTTCAAAGCCTCTCCGCTTAAGCACAAGCTAAGAGCGCTTGCCCACTTTTCTCGTGGCCAGTCATGACCTGTCGCCACTCTCTCAAATCTCTTCAGGTTGGCATCGAGATCATATCGGTCCTCGTTAAAACCTGGTATAATGTTATGCGGGTTCACTACCGCAGACACGCTACTTTGGATACCAGAGTCAGCCACGGTAGGCTCCCCAACACCGGTCTCAGCTACTCTCAGGCGCAGTTGCAGCGTCCGTTCTTCTATCTCCAAGCGTCGCTGGCTTGCCTCTCCTCTATGGCCCTCCTTTTCTGCGACTTGAAGGCGCAGCTGTAAATTGCGGCCCTCTAGCTCGAGCTGTTCTTTCTTCGCGTCTCTCTCCGCCGCTCGTTCCTCGCGCGCTCGCGCCTCTCGCTCGTCGAACCATGTCTGCAACTCCGCTCCATCCAACCCCATGTGTTCTGCCAGCACTATCAACTCTCGCGTGCTCATTTTCTTTTTCACCGTTACTAAAACCGAGAACTGGGTGTCAAACACTCACGTCCTGTCGCGGACGCCAATTTGTGACAGATTCGTTTAATAAAGCCTGTTGAATCAGCTGTGCAATACTATTCTTGAATAAGAGACGGAGGTGAGCGATTGATTTTCAGACAAATGAAGATATATTTGCACACACAAAAAATAAACAAAAGAGAAACCTTAGAATCACCAAAAGGTAAACAACAAGCGTCAGCCTGACCACAAATACATAGAGTTCTCCTTAAACAAGGGAATGTTATCATAAGCCTAAATATTGTGCAAGTTGTGGGGTTCGTGGCCGTCCGCCCCAAGGAACACCGTCAGAGACTGCTGGAGAACTAGTAAAACATTTATTAGTTAAAACAAGCTTCAATGGTAACGCAAAATCACAGTAAAACTTCCGGCACTTAACCTTGGCCCCGGCGGGGCGCACGCCGCGTACACGAGCGCTCTTCATGACAGTCTGTCGGCCACTCCCCCTTGGCTGTCCACGGTCGCTTCTTATATCTTGTTCCTGGCGCGTGGAGCATGCGCACTGCCACCAGAGCATGCGTCGTGTCGCAGCCATTGGGGGCGAGGGGGTTTATCAGCTGCGATCCCCACATTTCCCCCCTCTCTGAAGAAGACGCCGCCTCACCGCCTTCCTTGAGGGCGCCCGTGGTGTTCGTGGCTGCCAACGCGGCAGCTCCCATCGTCGCCTCGGGATTGGGCAGGCCGCCACAATGCTTGTGTTCTGCGTGCTCGACCGAGAGGTGGGTCACCTGAGCAGCGTTGTCCTGCCCACTTGTCCGCAGGCTTCGCACGGGCTCCTCGTGCGTGGTCGCCATTACCGTCCCCTTCATGACCTTGCCGGCTTTGCGGGGAGCACTTCTATCAGACTTCACAGCCTTCTCGCCTTTGCCTTCCGAGGCGGTTTCCTCCTTGGCCTTCGCCATCGTTGCGGCTGCTGCAATCGTCTCCTCGGCTTGCGTCTTGGCGCCTTTCGCAGCCCTTGTCGCACTCTTCCAACTCTTGCCGTCCACTGCAGCCACAGCCGGAGCCTCGTCCACTATTGGCTCTCCAACTGGAGCCTGCCGCTCAGTATCATCGTAGTCGCCGCTGTTTACACACTCCCCTTCTGGTTCGGGTTCATCGCTGCTCACGTTCCTCTCACCGCACTCTGCGTCGTCGTCTTCAACTCCGTCGATCTCGACCTCGAGCTCTCTGTCTGCTTGCGGCGGTGTGTCCAGCCATATAAACGGGGGCATCCGCCATTGTCCAATGCCGGCGATCGGGATCGCCACGCCCCTCGCTTCCAGGTAGGCTGCCGACTCTGCGTGTCCCCTCGCCGCGCAGAATTTTGCTGAGGTGATGTCGAGGCGCTCCATAGTTTCCAGCAATTTCTTCAGTGCGGCCTCCATGCTTGCTGGTAGCGGACGACAATACCCGTTGGGCGCCAGATGTGGAGCTCATGGCCGTCCGCCCCAAGGAACACCGTCAGAGACTGCTGGAGAACTAGTAAAACATTTATTAGTTAAACCAAGCTTCAATGGTAACGCGAAATCACAGTAAAAGTTCCGGCCCTTAACCTTGGCCCCGGCGGGGCGCACGCCGCGTACACGAGCGCTCTCCGTGACAGTCTGTCGGCCCTTGGCTGTCCACGGTCGCTTCTTATATCTTGTTCTTGGCGCGTGGAGCATACGCACTGCCACCAGAGCATGCGTCGTGTCGCAGCCATTGGGGGCGAGGGGGTTTATCGGCTGCGATCCCCACAAAGTCCGCCCGCTACTGTCGTCAGGAGAGTCCTGATGTGGAACCAGAGTAGTATGGCTCACCAACGGGTTGAACACACAAGCAGTCAGGTAGGAGGACGCGGTGGTGGAAGTCTCCAAGCTCGGGCCCTCAGCCCGACGACTCACTTCCGCTCCCGGTGGATGCCGTCATCGGCGGTGCTGTCTCCCGCCCGAAAACCACAACCACGCCAAGCCGGGGCCTCAGCAAAAGCCACGCCGTTAGAATGGTCGGCAGGTCCACGTGAAGGCCTGCGCCGGCTAGGTGGACGCCTTGAGAGCCCGGGTACAAGCGCCCGACAAGCTCGCATTCCGCGAGCGCGCAAATAGCACGTTGTACGTCGTATTAGTCGTTTTTGCTGCTCCAACCATCGGACGCACCACACTCGCGCACTTCACTCATAACAGTCGGGTGGAAGATTCCAACGAAGACGCTTCGCGGCACTTGTGATAGTGGCAAGGCTGTTCAGCGTGTGGAGGGAACGCTGTGAAGCCCTGGCTGGGAATTGCCGCCGGCGTGCGTCGCGGCCAATAGTGGGGGCGCAGAAGGCGTAAGGTGCTTGCTTTCCTCTCAGAGGAGCTCTTCTTCTTGGGAGAATGCGAATTGCTGCGCCGCTGGTTGCCCCTTTTTATAACCGAAACAGAAGGGTGCAGCTTGTCTTTTACCCAACGTGGTGCTATGTCGCACACTCGGATCATTGTTGGAGCACTTGTGCGTTTACCCTTGGGTCCTGTTTGTATAAACATCATATGTAACTCATTTAGAGGTGACATCTACCACAATATTCATTTTGCGCGATATATATGCATATGGGCGCGGATAAATGCACTCTGTGTAATTTGTGCATTGTGTCACGCATTGTGCATTGTGTCGCCTTCACTATTAGTGGCACAAGCCCACAGTGACACTTTTGTTTCTATTCTAAGCACGTCCGGTCGAGCATCTGCTTCCGGTTTTGCGAATACTCGTAAATCGTCTTCGATAAACTGAAATATATATTTCTGGTTTTAGGTAAGCGTGAAATTGGGTACATATTACACCAGAGCATATCTTTACTTAATGGATAATTGACTGTCAAAGTATTAATGATAATTAAATAATTGCGATTATTTAAGTAGTGTCACCAGCGGGGTTCGTTGCTGGGCCTGGCGCAGGATATCTCACCACGCGCTTCTTTCAACGTGGCCTTTGAGATCCCCTTCGGAAAAGAGTGAAGCACTGAGTGCACCCAATGAATACACCTGGGCACACAAACGCCGACGCACGAGTGACACTACAGGACATCTAATTCAAGAATTAGACTCGTCTCGAGAATATTTTCCTCTGAGGAGGACAGTTAACGACATTTTGACAAATTTCAGCCTTTAGATAAACAGTTTAAATCTCTAGATGAATAGTTTAACAGTCTCCAACGCTACCTTTGTATTTCCATGCCTCAGTGCGTCCGCTGAGTGATCTGTAAACACCCTGTGTTTGGTCGCAGACGTAGACATGCTTACGACCCGTGCAAAAATGTATGTAGACAGTCTATACGCTGTCTAAAAATGGGTTGAGACACTCTATGGACTGTATAAATGTATTTTTAAGGGAGGGGGCCAGGGAGGGGGGCAGCCCCCTTAATCATCTGAGGGGGCGCCAAATCAGCCCCATACCATTACTCATTCGGGCGTGTTCCATCATTCTTGAGTTTGAAAGGTTATGGTAGTTAAGGCTATACAGTGTTTTGTACAAAATTACACCATCTCCCGCTAAAGGGGACCATGAGGCGATGCGAAGCCGGAGCATTTGCGCGATCGCGTTTCGTTGGCGTTCTTTGGGCATGCTACCGACCTCGCGTCGTGGAACGCGAAGAGGGACGCTACGCGCGTCGTATCTTCCATCTAGCCCGGCCGTTAATTCTCACAGGGCGAGCGGGGAACGCGGTCGACAGGCGGGCGAGAGGGGGGCAGCGTAGGAGAGGAGGGAGAAGGGAGGGAGAAGCTCATCGCGGCGTTGCGCAGGAGAGAATTTCGGCATGTCTAGCCCGCGTTTCAGTGGAAGAGTGGAAAGGGGGAGGGGAGAGGGAATGGGAGAGGGGGAGGGGGAGAGGGAAAGTGGAGAGAGGAAGGGGGGAGGAAAGGGAAAGTGGAGAGGGGAGGGTAGAGGGGTATGGGAGAGGGGGAGGGGGAGAGGGAAAGTGGAGAGAGGAAGGGGAGAGGAAATGGAAAGTGGAGAGGGGAGGGGAGAGGGGGAGGGGAGAGGGAAAGGGGAAGGGGAGAGGGTGAGTGGAGAGGAGGTGTGTGGAGAGGGTATGCGCATGCGCAGTAAGGGTGGTCACGCCGCACACCACCACCACCACCACCACCACCACCACCGGATTGAGCTCCGCCTTAAGATACTTCGCATCTAATAGTGGCGGACGAGGACCACGGATGTTGCATTCCAAGAGCTGTTTACTCACCATCTTTACCCCCGGAGTGCCGAGGACCAAAGGCTGGCAGCTGTGGGAAGCAATTGATCGCTTCATTTTGATGTTTGTAACCACTGCGAAACTTGTTTGTTTCAAAATCGCCGAGCGGGTGTTGGGGGGGGGCGGCTGCGGTGAGACTTCGTGCCCCCTAAATGGGAACCCTGCGCACGCCTATGCTCTCAGATCTAAATACAGTTGAAAACTACTAAAAAACGAAGCTTACATAAATATATGGCAAAATTTAGGAAATGTGAGTCCGCATCTCCAACTAAAGATGTAACTTTCATCACAAATGCTCATGGTGATGCGCCCGCCGAATTTTCCTTGTCAAAGAACTACACTATGAATGTTCGCAGCATACAATAATCGCTTATAAAGTCAGAACAAAGACAAGCTCCGTCCCCGAAACTCCAGCGTGCCCTCTGTGCAACTGGGTACAGGTATCTGGTCTCCGTTGCTGACATAAGTACTTTTCCTGTGCATACGTAAACACTCCGCATGGCAAACATGGACGTGGTTCTTGTTTAGAGTAGCGAGTTTTAGTATGCGGATACAGCAAACGCAAGGATTTAGCGTTAGCGTTAGCGTTGCGTGCTCCTAACTGCGCGTGAGCAGAACGTAAACGTAGCCCGAGCTCTTACGTACGAACGCTATTTCGGAATATAGCGTTCAACGCTAAGCCGCAAGAGATCCCGTAGTAGGGCAGATGGCGGGCCTGTTGAAGCGAGAGCCGTCCACTTCGAATCTTTGTAGCGTCGTCCCTGCATTATTAAACTTATTCATCTCCTAATATGTTCGTATTTGATTTAGATTTGAGTATGGGCTTCGCCAACACGTACCGCCGATAAAATAGGTCCGTTTTGAGATACAAAGTGGATTTGCGCTGCAGAAGGCTTAGCAGATTTGTTTGCAAGGTTCGCTCATGTTTCTGTCGCAGCGCAGAGATGGCGACGCTGTCTTTATCGCCCTATAGTCGCCTCTTTCCAAGATACGGCCACAAGTCAAGCAGAACATACATGTCAGGCTTAGTTTCCCTTCATGCCTTTCGCGGCAGTGCATTAAAATGACGCGTGATGCGTCCCAGCTTAAAAAGGCCAGGTAATAGGGGTCTTGAGAATTCTCGAACGCGGCATGTCGACAGAAACCAATGGGTCAGAACTCACACTTCTGCAAACGCGACATGGAGACGCAACAGTGTGACTTGGATCAGCTCGACTTGGTGGCGCTTTTGGTGGATTTCAGTGAATTTAGTGTTTTTATGTCTAGATGGCGCGTATGTGCTGCGTTAGCGGTTAGCGGGAATGCCTTCGCTGTACTAAAAGACCACCAGTTGACACGAGCGCGTTCCGTTTTAGCAGTTAGCGTTGATACGCACGCTAACGCTAACGTAAGCGTTTCCCGCTATACTAAAACTCGCTAGTATTACGTGTAACCGAGAAGCGATTAGGAATCCCTTTGAAATTAGCCAGGAAGTTCAAGTTTTTCTACAGAGAACAAAGGAGATGAGCATGCGTCTGTATGGAAAATCCCCGACCTCAAATACGCGAAAGGTGTTGGACATCATTGAAATCAGCAAATGCAATTGGACCGGGCGTATGTGGAAATTGTCTCTGCAAGAGACAGCGACGGCTGAGTGTGGTACTTGCGTATATTTCAAGGTTTTAAGTAAGGAGCTTAGAAAAAAAAAATGCTTTCGTTTCAACATTTCCCTAATTTGAACAAAGAAGCAAATTGTAGCCTATTTACCGAACTTTTTTTCGCGCAATTTGTAGAGCTTCTTTTCGGAATAAAACAGGGACATTATTTCAATTCAATTGGGGTTCCTGTATTTCAACTGTAGCGTAAAATATAGCTCGAAGATGGCTTCGCCGCATGGCAATACAATGAAAGCCGATACAAAAATGCCAGAACATGGACGAGTGTGGCATTCTAGCGTCAAGAAACACAACTATGATGAGTACAGTCGTCAGCGGTCATTTTGGTACAAAAGCTCATGACGGCTATACTCGCCAGCGGGAGGGAAAACGTTCAACCTCCTTGGTTGGAACTGACTACGCACAGTCGTCATCGTCCTCGATGGGGTCAAATCCAACAAAAGAAAGCGCTCAATGCTATAGGCAAACAAAGGTTTCCCAATTAGGTTATGGCAGAAGGTAACCCGTCATATTGCATAATTTCTTGAGTAGTGCGCATTTTTGCTCTACGTCATGACACGAGTGTTGTATATGTAGGGTGAGCTAGCCAGAGACCTTCACGCGCAGTTTTGAAGTTGCTCGCATGCTCCCTTGAACTGCCCCGCCACGGTGGTCTAGTGGTTATGGCCCTCGACTGCTGACCCGAAGGTCGCGGGATCAAATCCCGGCCGCGGCGGCTGCATTTTCGATGGAAGCGAAAATGTTTGAGGCCAGTTTACTTAGATTTAGGTGCAGGTTAAAGATCCCCAAGTGGTCGAAATTTCCGGAGCCCTCCACTACGGCGTCTCCCATAATCATATGGTGGTTTTGGGACGTTAAACCCCAGACATTATTATTATCCCTTGAACTATCGTTGAAGCATCTCTCATTTTGGCCAACATACACTTTTCAGCACTTTAAAGGAATTTCGCACGCTGAACTATCGTTGAAGCATCTCTCTTTTTGACCAACATGCACTTTTCCGCAATTTAAACGAATTTCGCACGCTGAACTATCGTTGAAGCATCTCTCCTTTTGGCGAACATACCCATTTCCGCACTTTAAAGGAATTTCGCACGCCGAACTATCGTTGAAGCATTTCTCCTTTTGGCCAATATACGCTTTACCGCAATTTAAAGGAATTTCGCACGCTGAACTATCGTCGAAGCATCTCTCCTTTTGGCCAACATACCCTTTTCCGCACTTTAAAGGAATTTCGCACGCCACCCCTTCTGCGCATTCAAAAAAGGGCCACCTGTGCTTTCTGCCGCAGGAATTCTGAATCATTGCCTGCGGGTCGGTCATTCTCCAGAACTTCGACAGCCGGTGCAGTGCACTGAATACGACTGGCGTCATACCGCTGATCCATTTTTTTTTCAGGTTGCGTGAAAATTGTACAATTGGAGAGAGAAAGAGGGAGGTAAAAAACATGGCTGATTCCTCTGCCATATGAGTCCGTTACAACGAAAGTGAACCGCGTGTTCACATGAGTATAGTTGATTGTTTATTGTACATTGATGTATGAGAGCTTGCTAAATGCCTGTTAGTGTTTAGCAGCATTAGCACCGCTTCATCTAGACGCACCCACGTTGACGTTTAGTGACACATCTCCATCCCGACGACTAACGCGAAGATCATGATTTAGCTCTTGTGGTAGTTGAAGTTGTTAACATACACTTGAGCACAGCATATGCTGAATCCCGCGGAAAGATGCCATCAACAAGCACAACACTGGTGCTCGATATGCACTCATTCAAAGCGTCGTCATTCGAGGTGAGAAACGCCAAGGTGAGTGCTCCCCAGTAATATGGTAACCTACGCGTGTGCTCATAATACGCAGCGCTTCAGGAACGTGAAGAACAGAGCTCGTAGCTTGAGCCGTGAACGCGTGAAGGCGCCCCGATTCCCACTGGAGTGTTTGAAAGTGCAAACTATCGAAGCGCTCACTGTCGGTGATCGCTGGTGTCGTGATGCAGTATTTCACTTTACCGGTCCCAAACTTCGACACCGCCCCCTGCGAACCAAGGTAACTCTGAAATAGAGAAGGTGTACGAGAGATAAGGCGCGTTTCTGAAGCCTCATGCATGAGCGTTGGTAGCACAGTGGTCAGCGGGCCGACATCTATCGTTGCGGACCGAGAGGTTGGTGGTTCGACTCGCAGGTCATCCAAATCAAACGAAACAATTCTGGTTTTAAATGCGAAGCATTTCTTAGCGAACTTCTGCGACTTTGACCGTATCTATCTATCTATCTATCTATCTATCTATCTATCTATCTATCTATCTATCTATCTATCTATCTATCTATCTATCTATCTATCTATCTATCTATCTATCTATCTATCTAGCCGCCTACGACTTCGTGCTCTCCTGGTCGCTTGGTTAATCGAATGTGCACCAAAACTGGTATGACGTAACATGACTGTATGACGAACATAAATGACAAGTCATAACATGAAAATCATGACACGAATGTCATGTACAGCATGATTTACATGCTACGCTCATGGTGCGCTGGCGGCCGTTTCGCTAGCTTTATATACACCAAAATTGGTATCTTGTGACGTGACTGTGTGACGAACATAAATAACACGAGTTATCATGAAAATCATGACACGCATGTCATGTGCAGCATGACTTACGTGCCACGCTCATGTTGCGCTGGCGGCCGTTTTGCTAGATTGATATGCACCGAAAGTTGTATCTTGCGACGTGACCGTATGACGAACATAATTAACACGAGTTATCATGAAAAACATGACACGCATGTCATGTACAGCATGACTTACGTGCCACGCTCATGGGGCGCTGGCGGCCGTTTCGCTAGATTGATATACACCAAAATTGGTATCTTGCGACGTGACCGTGTGACGAACATAAATAACACGAGTTAACATGAAAATCATGACACGCATGTCATGTACAGCATGACTTACGTGCCACGCTCATGGTGCGCTGGCGGCCGTTTCGCTAGCTTTATATACACCAAAATTGGCATCTTGCGATGTGACCGTGTGACGAACATAAATAACACGAGTTATCATGAAAATCATGACACGCATGTCATGTACAGCATGACTTACGTGCGACGCTCATGGGGCGCTGGCGGCCGTTTCGTTAGATTGATATGCACCGAAATTGGTATCTTGCGCCGTGACCGTGTGACGAACATAAATAACACGAGTTATCATGAAAATCATGACACGCATGTCACGTACAGCATGACTTACGTGCCACGCTAATGGGGCGCTGGCGGCCGTTTCGCTAGATTGATATGCACCGAAATTGGTATCTTGCGACGTGACCGTGTGACGAACGTAAATAACACGAGTTATCATTAAAATCATGACGCCCATGTCATGTACAGCATGACTTACGTGCCACGCTCATGGGGCGCTGGCGGCCGTTTCGCTAGATTGATATGCACCGAATTTGGTATCTTGCGATGTGACCGTGTGACGAACATAAATAACACGAGTTATCATGAAAATCATGATACGCATTTTCCTCAATGACATACAAGACGATGTATGCAGCTATTTGCTGGCTGCTTCGCATTACACCGATTCCCACAATGCGTGGGATCTGCCGGCTTTTTTTCATACAAAAATGATAACCGCGCTACCTGACATACACGTAACAACCATGCACAAACGCACAGGCGCAGACTTGCAACTGACCTTAATTTCAGACATTCCTTCTGTAAGTGCACTTCGCAGAAATCATCACCAAGCATGCGCTTTTTCGGAACGGTATCATCACAAAACATCTCAGCAACCTTAGGACGTCATCTTAACAACGCTAATCAATAAATGTCATCTCTGTGCTATGTAAGAACACCGATGACTCACTGACGCATTCATTTCCCTTATTCCTAATGTGGAATACTTCACAGATTTCCCTTGCTCTATTATCTCGGCAGCGGCTCAATAGCTTAACAACTTTTAGCATCGGTTCGCGCTTGCACTCGGATTGGGTAGGTGCCCGCTTTTATTGCTTTTTACAGACAATTCATGTTCACGCGTGCACACGTTCACGCATCTTCCGGCCTGTCCTACACAACTTTTTCCACATGACAAGGGAATTTCATAGACCACGCCAACATTGCACTCTGCATATGAATTTGTGTGCTTTTCCCGCATCCTTGTACCCTGTTTTGGCGGTCGCCTATGCGCGCACACAACGCTGCAAGCTTCCTAGGAGCCGAAAACACGACTTCAATTCCATGTCGCGTCCCAACCTTCTTTAAGTGGTGCAACGTTTTGTGCCATACAGGACACAACTACACATCTCTTATTGACCTGCGTCCTTTGAGAAGGAACATTTAAGTTTTGGGCCTTGATTTTCTTCAGCGTTCCCTCCACTATTACACTTAGCACATATTGCGGGAAACCACCCTCTTGCAACCTAACCATAAGCACTGCAAAGCTACAGAGTACATGCAAGACTTCTTCAAGGCCGACATGACACACTGGGACGCTATAGGCCGCCTCACTGTTTTTGAATGACTGGGATCATAGGGCAACAAGCTGTTTTGTGAGAGAGAGAGCAACTTTATTAAAAAAGAAAGGTCCGGCGAGTTCTTCGGGGATTTGGGCTAATATCCCCACCTAGGCGTCGGCCACGAGCCCTTGAGCTCTGGCGGCTGCATCGGCCCGCTGGACGGCCCAGAGTTGGTCCTCGAGGGCGAAGCTGAGCAGTGCAGTCTCCCAGCGCGTTCGGTTTGAGGCTGCGTCTCCGTCTGGTACCCCACCTCTGTCACACTCCCATAACATGTGTTCCAGGGTAGCCCTCGCCTCGCAAAACTTGCATCTTGCCGAATAAAGCTCTGGGTAACAGAGATTCAAGATCGCTGGGCTCGGAAACGTTCTGGTCTGCAGCTGTCGCCACGTGACCGCCTGCTTCTTGTTCAGTTTTTGGTGTGGTTGCGGAAATTTGCACCTGGCCAATCTGTAATGTTGTGTTATTTCTCGAAAACTAGTGAGGCGATCCTCCCACTCCCACTCCCCACTCGACGTCGCGGCCGAGGTGGCGGCGGTGTTGACGGTGGCGGCTCGGTCCGTAAGCCCTCGAGCCGCCCCGTGCGCCGCCTCATTACCGGCGAGCGAAGTGGTGTGTGCGGGTGCCCATAAGATGTAAACGTCCCTGTTCTCGGTTTTCCCGGCAAGCAGATTTCGTAACGCCTCGGGGGAGACGCGGCCGTTGGCAATGTTGCGGACTGCGGTCTGGGAGTCGCTAATTACCACTTCGGCCGTGGTGGTGGCCACCGCGAGCGCGATAGCCACTTCCTCCGCTGTCTCCACGTGCTCAGTGCGTACCGTGACGCTTGTCTTGCAAGCGTTCTTATGATCTATTACCGCGGCCACGAAGCCGCGCCTGCGTGCGTATCTGGCCGCGTCCACGAACACCGCATCTCTACAGTTGCCATACTTCTTCTGTATGTCCTGTGCTCTCTTTTACCTCCGACCCCTGTGGTATTCGGGATGCATGTTCTTCGGCAAGGGAAGAACGACCAATTTATCCCTGACGTTGCTTAGTACGTCGAGTTTGACACCGTGCTGAGCGTGATACCCTATTCCTAACCTCTCTAGTATGTATCTGCCCGTCGGGCTCTTGGAAAGGCGTTCGTACTGCGCTATGTTCTGTGCCTCTATCAATTCTCCCAGCGTGTTGTGTAGACCCAGATCGAGTAACGTACTCGTGCTCGTGTTGATCGGTAGCCCCATTGCCTGTTTGTAAGCCTTCCTGATTAAGCATTCCATCTTTGTCTTCTCCGCGACCTGCCACTTGATGTAGGGTGCCACGTACGTTATTCGGCTCATTACGAAGGCCTGAACTAGTCTGATCATATTGCTCGCTTTCATCCCGCTATGTCGGTTGGCTATGCGTCTCAGTAACCTGATGGTCTGAGCGACCGCGCCTTCCAGTCTTCTGATGGTCTCGCCGTTGTGGCCGTTTGCCGCGATGTGTAAGCCCAGAACGCGTATGTTATCTACCCTGGGCACGGGTCGCCCGTTGGACGTGCTTAGTCGTATGTCGCTACTGGGATCCTTATCATTCATCGAGCCGTTCGGTTTGCGGCCTCTTCGCGTGGGTTTGTAAATTAAAAGTTCGGATTTTTCCGCTGAGCAGCTCAGGCTGGTGTTCTTTAAGTATTGCTCAACAGTCTCGATCGCACGCTGTAACGTCCGTTCTATGCGCCCGTGGCAGCCCTCCGTAACCCACAACGTAATGTCATCGGCGTAAAGGCTGTGATTGAGCCTTTCGATTTCTTGTAACTTGGCTGGCAACCCCACGAGAGCTATGTTAAAAAGCGTGGGCGATATGACCGATCGCTGTGGTGTACCGGCGCTACCCAACTCTATTTCCTCGGAAGTAAGCTCCCCGAAAGTGAGCTTGGCCTTTCTATTCGTGAGAAAATCTCGAACGTAGTTGTACGTTCGTTCGCCGAGGCCGAGTTCCTGCATTTTGGCCAGTACGGTTGCGTGCGTTACGTTATCAAAGGCCTTCTTCAGGTCCAGGCCAAGTATGGCCTTGGTGGACCTGGTTGGCTGTTTTGTGACCTTAGATTTTATTCCCAGCAAACATGGTCGTCAAAGAAGGTTAGAACGATGTCTAAAAGTTGAATTTTCTCATCTTTTGTTAATTCATGAGTGAATGATAACTGTTTCCCATGGCGCCGAAAAACGTGAAGTACATCCGCAATGGGATCGTCATAATTGGAAGTGTCACGCTTTTTTGGATACACAAGGACGTTGTCAACATAACGATACACACACAAAGCCTGGTCATGGTCGAGCCCTTCGTTGACCGCACTGTCAAAACCTGATAAAAAATCTTGCACAGCCAAGGGGCAACGCAGCACCCAATGCAGATACCCTGCTTCTGCACACAGTTACTGTCTTCAAACTGTTTAAAAGTTGAGTTAAGATAAAAATCTAACACTAAAAGCTTTTCTACGGTCACACCGGCTGTGTTCTGAAACGCTAGCTCGCCATTGGTTTCGATGCAACTACGAACAGCCTGATACAATGATGAATGAGGAATATATAATAATACAAAGCTCCTATGTCGGTGGAAAAGGCATTGCCAATGGCGTTACTCGACTCCAACAAGCTTATAATATCTAGAGAGTTTTTTTGCCTCAAACGGGTCGCTAACAACAAGGAAAACCAAACATTTCTACAAAAATCTATTCACTTCATATTGCCACGTTCCTCGTTCACTCACGATAGATCGAAAAGGAAAGTTCTCCTTATGCGTCTTGGACGAAAAGAAAATGTTCAAACAATCACCCTTGCTTCTGTTGGCAATGGCAGCCAGTTTGTGCAGTTCAGGCTGGCTGCACATGGCCACAGCCTTCGCTTTTACCCTTGCGGCCTTCACTGACGCTGGTTTGAAGTTCTTTAGAACAGTTGCAGTTGTCTTGTCGCAGAACAGCTCAAAGGGCATAACAGCAAACCCTCTTTCTTTGTCCTGCTGCATCAACCTGAGGTCATTGCGTCTGAAGTACCGGACGACACCTGAAGTAGGGCCCTTCCTGTCAGACACATTGCTTGCCTTTTTGGGTGCCTTGGAGAAACAGTCTCACGCCATCCAACAGACACCTTTCTTGGTCCTCTGTACCCGCTTTCTTCGCGAGGCTCCTGTTGAGAGACAACCATTCATGGGCTTCCAGAGAAATTTCAACGATGCACTTGGGACCTTTCCGAAGCGTGGCCATAACCGTCTCAGGTACCAACGCTCCTAGCATGGTGACCACCCCCGCAGCACGAGTTCCACCTTTCTTCATCCTTCTCAAGGCATGGTTCAGGCAGCAACACCACCAACATTCGCTCGTCTGTGCCTCCAACCGTTTGGCTTCCCGCAGTTTTATGTTAGCCAGCCCTCTGGGTAATGTGCCAGGAAGACGTGTCGAAGCACATCTTCAACTCTTCGAACCTGGTCCCTTGTCTCGTCGCGTATGTTTCTGCAGACTTGTCCTCCATATTTCCAGGAATGCTTCAATCGTCCGTAAAGACGCAAGACTTCGTCGCGGACCACATTTTTCCTTATGTGGAACCCATAGAGGCGCGAACGGCACTTCGCAGTTACGATGTGGGCGATGATTTCTGGAACGCAGCTTATAGGAGGGGGAACGCAGGTACCATGGCCCAAACTAGAACAAATGTAGTTTAGAAGAACTAGTTCCTGGCCGAGTTGGTGCACATTAATACAAAAGGGATAACTGCGCCATCTGACACACGCGTAACAAACATAAACGCACACAGGCGCAGACTTGCAACTGACCTTAATTTCATACAATCCTCATGTAAGTACACTTCGCAGAAATCATCGCAGAGCATGCGCTTTTTCGGAGAGGTATCATCGCAAAAGACATTAGCAACCATAGGACGTCATCTAAACAACGCTCATCAATAAATGTCATCTCTGTGCTAAGAACACCGATGACTCACTGACACATTCATTTCTCTTCCTCCTAATACGGTATGCTCTGCAAATTTCCGTTGCTCTATTATCTCGGCAGCGGCTCAATATCTCAACATCTTTCAGCATCTGTTCGCACTTGCACTCGGAGCAGTATTTCAGACGCAATGACCTCAGGTTGCTGCAGCAGGACAAAGATGGAGGGTTTCCTGTTATGCCCTTTGAGCTGTTCGGCGGCAAGGCAACTGCAGCTGTTCTAAAGAACTTCAAACCAGTGTCAGTGAAGGCCGCAAGGGTAAAGGCGAAGGCTGTGGCCATGTGCAGCCAGCTTGAACTGCACAAACTGGCTACAATTGTCAACAGAAGCAATGGTTATTGTTTGAACACTTCCTTTTTGTCCAAGACTCCCAAGGACAACACTCATTTTCGATCTTTCGTGAGTGAACGAGGAACGTTGCAATATGAAGTCAGTAGATTTTGCAGAAATTGTTGGTTCCCCTTGTTGTGAACGACCCGTTTGAGGCAAAAAACTGTGCAGATATTATTAGGTTGTTGAAGTCGAGTAACGCCATTGACAATGCCTTTTTGATCGACAGAAGATTTGTATTATTCTATTCCTCATTCATCACCGTATCAGGCAATTCGCAGTTGCATCGAAGCCAATGGCGAGGTAGCGTTTCAGAACACAGCCGGTGTGACCGTAGGACAGTTTTTAGTGCTAGTGTTCTTGCTTTAACTTGTAAGTCTATCTTTGAGTGGTACGTTGTCAGCGCCAGTGATTTCCACCTCCGCGAGATCCGTTCGGGTGGCGCGGTGGGTTAAATCTCGCGACAACTCGTGGGCCATCTTGTTCGGGTTGGAGGTATCAGTCTCTGTGTGCGACGGGAACCATATTAGTTATTTGGGTACATGTGTTTGGTTAGTTCATTGATAATAACGAGGATTCTGAGAGCTTGTTGTGAAATGCGCCCTTGGGTGAAATTTCTGGTAGCTACTTGTGAGTCGGTCAGAAGTGTAGCGGCTATGGTGCTCGGTACTGACCCGAAGGTCGCAGGTTGGATCCCGGCCGCTGTGGTCGCTTTTCGATGGAGGTGACATACTAAAGGCCCGTGTGCTTTGTGATGTCAGAGTGCGTTAAAGAACACCAGATGGTCAGAACTTCGGGAGCCCTTCACTACGGCGTGCCCATAATCATATCGTGGTTTTGGTACGCAAAATCCCAGATATTATTATTATTATTATTATTATTATTATTATTATTATGAAAGAAAGAATATCACTTTGAAGGGCTCGTTTCTTAGTTAGACACAATATAATGAAAACTAACAGACAGCTGCTCAGTGTGAAGTTGTGTTACCCTTCTTAATAAACACAAATAAATAAATAAATAAATAAATAAATATTATCAAGGGTGGAGTGTATGCACCTAGCTCAAGCCCCAGCACGGGTTCTCCTGTGATAGCACTGTCCACAAAATTGCCCTACGCTCGCATTCATTATTCTTTTTCCGTGAGGAGGACCCCCTGAAACAATTTTCACCAGCAGTACAGAATAAAAGTATCGCTGTGGAATCTCTAAATAAACAGTTTAAGAGCCAGTAATGCTATCTTCCTATTATATGCCTCAGAGCGCTCGGTTAGTGGTTGGTAAATGCACTGTGTTTGGTCGTAGGTGCAAATACAGCGTAGAGCAACTCAACGACTATGCTTCGCTAAAACAATACGGTAAATTATAGGAAGGATGTGTACGTATCGTTAACTGAAACTGTGATATTCAGCAGCCATTTGCGTGGTGGTGCGCACGCTCAAATTCTTTCTCATCGAAGAGCTACACTCTTAGAAAAGAAAGGTTTGCATATTCATTAACTAAACACTAACCACCTCCTTATCAAAAAATTACTAATATTATAATAACGGAAGGTAGTATAATGAATGTTAGTGAAATTCGTTAGTAAGTAAGTAAGTAGTAAGTTCGTTAGTAAGTGAATAGTGCTAACTCCAATGGTTAGTCCGCTACTAAATTATTGGTAACCGCACGACGAACTTAGTAACCATACAAACTCGATTGGACTACAATTAGATATCTAAAGGTTTACGCCTACTCTGTAAAATGCGAAGCATTTCTTAGCGAAGCTTTGGCACTTTGAGCGTTTCTATCTATCTATCTATCTATCTATCTATCTATCTATCTATCTATCTATCTATCTATCTATCTATCTATCTATCTATCTATCTATCTATCTATCTATCTATCTATCTATCTATCTATCTAGCCGCCTATGGCTGGGTGCTCTCATGATCGTCTCCTTAACTTGGTGTAGACCAAAATTAGCATGGGAGGGTAAGAGGATTTGACGAATATGACTGTCAAGTCATGACATGAATAACGTGAAAATCCCGTCGAGTACGTCTTCAAACCAGTGCGATCGACACCAGCCGTCTTTGTTTTGTTATCTTGAGGTCGCGTGCTCTCCGGTTGTGTTCGCCGCCCAAAGGCGTAACGTGTTGCCGTTGTGCTACAACGGCAACACGTTACGTCACAGGTTTTAGGAGCTGGCTCGCCAGGTTCTTAAGCTGGGGCGAAGTCCCGCGCCGTAACCTGCATACATTGCTCCCGCTAGCTTGGCTCAGCGCTCGCTCGCGTGAAAGAAAATTCTTCATCCTCTTTTTATTGGAGCGCCGTGACGATGATATTAACATAGCCAAAACCACATATAGCATAGCCATCTGTAGCATGCGGCGTTCGCTCCACTCCGGCGCGTGCTCTAGTTTGACAGGAGACCGCTAGAGGGCCACAACTGCGCGCATCCTCCCTCTTTCGACAGTTGTCAGTCGGTGCGCTTCGATACTAATAACATGAATGAAGAAGACTAGGAGGTGGAGCGGAGGGCTAGCAAGGCAGCAGCAGCGTGGGCTCGCCACCCCTTGAGGCCGTACTGGCCGCTGCCGTGCATCAAACGCCCGATGCATATGAAGGGTTGATGAACTATATACACCATTTACAATTACAAATACATTGATGAAGTATATATACAAGAAATATCTAAGAGCGTCTGATTCTCCATTGTCGACACTTGCAGACGCAACGTTCGTGATGTTCTTTCAATTTGAAAAATGCCCTCGAGACGCGCATGACAAAGTGGCCCTAAAATAGCTGTCCGACGATGGCCTGATAGTTCATAAAAGTTGTAAATTAATGAAACGTTGTGCGTATGTCTATATGTCTCGTCTTCGTATGATGGTAGATGACTTGTACAGAAGATTCAAGGGTTTTCCCGATCTTCTCCGAGCCGGCTCCTCAGTAATCATTCACTTTGTGGACATGGCGTCAATTTTGTTATCTGTGACGTCATACTGACGCCATATGGTCACGTCATCATGTGATGATTTTTGCAGCACTCGTCCCCGACGCCAAAGGACGCGAGACGCCGAGGGTCAAATTCCGCGTTCTATTAGGTATTTAAGGCTTTCGCCTTAATAAATAGCCTACGAAGATGTTGTCCCGTGCATGCAGGCCTACTTATTTAGAAACTACAAGTGAATCTGGTCGAGCGATGCAAATGATGGTAAGAAATGTGAAAACTACATTATTGGCTTTATAAATAACGATAAACGTTTCCAGCTTGCTTACGAAAGTCACAAATCTGCAGCGAAATAAAAGGTTCTAAACTACATTGGAGAAAGATTGACACAATATTTCGTTGTTGCCATCTCAAGACGCATTTCTGGTAAAAATAAATTAAAGGGAAATATGTTCACGGAGAATGGATTCATAACGCTCGCCCGGCATTTTTGTTGGTCAGACCCTACCAAAGCACTTAAGTAAAACCCGCAAGGTTTGATAGAACAATTATTACGGGTGTGTTCTGTTAGATGTATTAAATGGCTAGCATATTTTGGCTCGAGCATCACTTGCCTTCCATTGGAGTCACTGCAGTTCTATTTATCCTATTCCCCATTGTCAATTGTGAGCTATGTGCGTTTGTTGTTATGTTGATCAGACTTCTCTTGTTCGCCCTATGCGAAAGTGTTAGTTTTTGCGATGTACAATTGTGAAAATGTGAATGTATCCCTGAAAAGTGATATGTCACGCCTAATTTGTGCTCTGTACATAGTGCAAATAAATTTTTTCTAAACTTCTATTCACCTTGGGCATGGAGCCTTACTTGACAATCATAGAAAGCGTCCCCTAGATCCTCAGTTTTTCACTACCAGGCAACAGTCAGGTTAAAGTTCTTGCGACGCTGGGGCGGCTATCTGCTCTCTCGTAGTAGAGTACGAAGTGCTCTAAATCGTTAAACACTTTTTACATGCGAAAGCATCTTATGCTCGTGTCAGTGCCCGTTCTGCGGCGTCCCCACTCATACTGCACGTGCGCCAACTCACCCCTTCTCCTCGCGTGAGCGCGAGGGGAGGGGGTGATTACCACGTCCTCCCACCTCCTTGCGTGAGCCAGCGCCCTCTAGAATATTTTCAGGCCTGCTCACTACTCCGGGCATGGCCTCTGACGTAAGTCATTTTTGACCCTCGTCTCCTGCCGAGTAGACGTGCGCATGCATGCTCATGCCGTTCGAGAGAGCAGGATTGCTAAGCCTGACGAAGCCTGCCGGGGTGTACTGGTGTTTCTTTTGGCCTCTGCTTGAAGACCGTGGTCTGCGTTTGTGAAGTGCTGCGTGGTGATGTGATGTGCTTCGTTCACGGAATGTTGCACACCTGCAAGCTCTCCCAATGGAGCAGTGCTGTGGGCCCAAGTGTCGCCGATATTGGCGATATACCGAAGGTGCCAGTGGTTTCACTCTCCCAAGGCAGGGGCGTAGCCAAGGGGGGGGGGGGGGGGTCGGAGGGGTTCAAACCCCCCCCCCCGAAATGTTTCAATTTTGCTTGCGCATATATACACGCACACATACAAACGCACGCACGAACATACATAAAGTATGGTTGAACCCCCCCCCGGAAAAAATTTCTGGCTACGCCCCTGTCCCAAGGCGACCAAAAAGAGAAATGAGAGCGTGTACTTCATCGGGATGACATCGATATGCATTCTCTACGTAATTCAAAGGTATGTGTACTCTATGCTACTTGCTTTTCAGATGTTTTAAAGGCACCACCTCTAACACGTTCAGTTATTTCGATAAAATAATGCCGTGTGCACTTCCGACTTGTTGCGTAAACCTTGACATAAGGCACACTTAGCTGACCCCCGCGATGATGTAGCGTCTCTAGAGAGTGCATAGATTTCCCGTTTTTGACGAGCGCGTCTTGCCGAGACGCGGTGAGCTTCGCTGCAAAACGACGGCGAAACGAAGTAGACGCACCTTCATGCTCCAATCAAGCGACTTCACAAGCGGCGCGAGAGATGCGTTTTGCTTTCCGCTGCTCGCACCCCGAACTCGTAAAAATGGAGCAATAAACGCGCCTGGCAGTATATTCTCAGAACAGGCGTTTTTTTTTCCTTCCCGGTCGGTGAACATTTCCCTATTTGGGCGTAGCACCGCGGGCTTCTTTTGACTGAGAAACGCTAAGGAGCTGTTTTGTACATAGTATTTCTGACCGGTGCTCCGACCACTTTTTGCGGTATTATAGTTATTCGCCATTCTCGCCAGCACCTTCGCCTAATTTGTTTCCTTGAAATGTGTACTGCTGCAAGTCAGCCGAATTGGGATGCCTGTAGACACCTCATAGATTTTGTTGTTTTGTAACTGAGCAAATAAGGAGCACTGTGGAGCAGAAAGCCTGTGATAAACCGCTTTCTTAAATGGTTTTCAGGTGTGTGAGCTCAATTTCAAGCCCGAACACCTAAGGACTACTACCAAGTACACCGATCCAAGAACCGGCAGGACAGTAGTAGCTCCCATGGGGGCTACTCGGCTGACGCTGGACCCCTGGACGCAGTGCCGACAATTTTTCTCAGTTTACCAAATGAATAGGAACAGTTTCTGCGCATTGTATGGACAGTGTGACGTGTGTGCGTGTGTGTAAATAAAGAATTAAGTATGAATCAAATTTACCTTATTTATTTCGTCACTTTCCGGGGCATTCAACCTTCGCATTTATAAATCGGTCACATTTTCGATAGCGCACAATCTTTTCTTATTTTTAAGTGGAATAATAAGTCGCTTACAGACCAATCACCAAAGACTCTAAAGCGTAACACATTCCTTAAGCCAGCGCCAATCCCGACGCAAAAGGCAAAATAAAGCTGTTACGCATGTAAAACTAGCCGTGAACGCTTTATCATTTCATAGGAGACGGTAGTGGCAATGGCTTCACTGTCTCCCGCGCGTTCGCTCGCTCGGTCAAGACGCGTGACGTCACGGCGGCAGTGAGCAGGCCTGAATTTTTTTTCGAGGTGGCATTGCGTGAGCGCGAGGAGGTGGGAGGAGGTGCCGTGAGTGCTGCCTCCGCTTCGTTTCTTCTCTCCCGTTTCTCTATCTCCGCCACAGCTGTGCGCTAGTACATAATGCTGCGCGCGCTCGCTCCCGTTGCACTCTCCTTCGCAACGGCGCTATGGACGCTCGCGAAGCTGAACGTAAACGGCAACGGCGGCAAGTAAATCTCGAAGCTGCGAAAGCGCGCGTTCGCTGTGCTTCCGTCATTCTCTCTTCGTGCAACGGTGTGCGAAACGTCATGAGCAACGTCAATGTCGGCGCTAGTTGCAGCGGCAGCGCCACCGCCGCGGAGGAGAGGAAAGCTCCGGAAGGTGCACGTAAACTTCAGGGTCGGCAAGCGGTAATTCAAACGCATCGAGAACCACCGTCTCATAGGTCACATAAGAGAAACGGAAACTCGATGCGCACCCCCCGTGATGCTTTGGCCTCCCGCCATGGCTGCCCGCAGGGGGAGATGATGTGTATTTTTTTCTAAACACATAGTTCTATTGACCTTAGGCATTGAGGCTCATTTGAGAGCGGTAGAACGCGACTACAGTTCCGCGGTGCGCCACTAGTAGGTAACAGGCAAAATAATATCACTCCGTACGCAGACGATATTACCCTGTATGTCCACAACGAGCAGTCACGACCTGCGTTCTATAAATTCGGTACAATGTCAGGTGCAAAGCTGAACTTTTCAGAAAGCAAGTGGTTCTGTGTTGGCAACCCAAACACTCGTAGAAACATCACGTCACTATTGCAGTGGCCTCCTACTATTACAGTACTAGGAGTCACCTTTAACATGTTCCATGTAAATGACATCTGGATATCACTTGTACAAACCTTACGAAGGGATATAAAGGCGGCTGCACACTCTGACTTCCCCCTCTTGAAACGCCGTTACTTTACCCAGTCAGTTTTTCTAGGGACATTTTGGGATATTGTTCAAACCATCAAACCTCCTCTCCAAGTGCCCAGAAAGGTACGGAGCTATATCGACTCGTTCTTCCCCTCAGACGGCACTGAACTGCTGTCACGTCCGTTGTTTGCACAATTTAAGCTGGAAGATAGGCGAGACCACGGAGGCTTTGCCTTTCACGACGTCTGCATCACCGCATCTATCCTATTGCTTTGCACTTCAGGGTAGGCCCTATACGTCCCATGCATTCTTGGGCATTTTGACGTACCGTTTTCTCAGCGATTAAAAAGTGTATCCACATAATTCATACATCATTTTTGTAAATTTCCCGTGCTTTTATTTGAAGCAGATGTATTTAAAACTGCCTAATATTAGAATTTTGGCGAATTTTTTACACCTAGGAGCTAAATTTTCAGTAAACTTGCAACTTTCAAAATTTCTAACACAAATAATCTAAGTGTATAACTTCACGTCTGCTTCAGTAGTTGTATGCATTTGTAGCGCATCCTCTTGCGTCGCGCTCCGAAGCCGGCGCCGGCGGGATAGCATGAGAGTTTTTATTTTGTTTCTTTGCGATGTCGCAGGCGCCGGCTTCGGAGCGCGACGTAAGAGGTTGCGCTACACATTTATTTAGACTACAAGAAAAAGTAACCAACTGGTCATCTTGAAATACATGCGAAATAATTGTACCTAAGTGATGAAAAACATGTTTTTGAGATAATCATGTTGTAGCGAAGCATTTAATGAGTAGTGGGTTGCGCTCTCTATAGCCTTCTAGTGGATCGTCCCCTTTGGCTCTTCGCGCTCGCGCTCTGAGTCCGTGTCTTTGCCTTGACTTTCGCCATTGCATATCGTCGCCGACTACCGTCCAATAAACGCCTCAACAAATTTCCCCCGGGTACAAAAAGGGAGCCGTCCGGCGACCTAACAGCTCGTCACTATGAGTGGGTCATAGTAGGCCTTGAGGCGCTCCACGTTGACTATGTCGCGCCCTCGACGGCGCATGTCCGAAGCTGGTTCGATGGGTTCGATCAGGTAGTTGACCGGGGATGTGCGCTCGACGACCCGGTAGGGGCCTTCGTATTTCGGCAGTAGTTTTGAAGAGAGGCCGGTTGCAGTGGTAGGGACCGAGAGCCATACGAGCGCTCCGGGGAGGAACGTGGACTCAGAAGTGGTGGTGCCACCGCGAAGGCTCTTCTGCCGCTCTTGTTCGTGCGTTGTAAAGGCCTTTGCAAGCTCGCGACACTCTTCAGCAAGTCTGGCTGTGTCTGAAATAGGCGCACAATCAGATGGATCCGGCTTGTAGGGTAGTATCGTGTCAATGGTGTGCAACGGGTGCCTTCCGTACAACAGGAAGAAGGGTGAAAAACCAGTAGTGCTCTGAGGGGCGGTATTATAGGCATAGGTGACGAAGGGCAGAATGGCATCCCAATTTGTGTGATCGGCGGCGACGTACATTGAGAGCATGTCGCCGAGCGTGCGGTTGAAGCGTTCGGTTAGGCCATTCGTCTGCGGGTGGTAAGCAGTAGTTTTGCGATGAACAGCGTGGCACTCTTTGAGAATGGCTTCGACGACTTCCGACAAGAAGACACGGCCTCGATCGCTGAGAAGCTCCTGGGGTGGACCGTGACGCAGCATGAATCGGTGTAGCAAGAAGGAGGCAACATCACGCGCTGTAGCCGCTGGGAGAGCAGCGGTTTCGGCGTATCGCGTTAGATGGTCAACGGCGACGATGGCCCAACGGTTACCAGCCAACGTCAGAGGAAGTGGTCCATACAAATCGATGCCCACGCGCCCAAACGGACGGTTAGAGCAAGGTAATGGTTGTAGACCGACTGGTGACACGTGCGTTGAAGGTTTTCGGCGTTGGCAATCGAGGCAGGAGCGGACGAACTTCTGCACGTAGCGGCACATCCCTCGCCAGAAGTATCGTTGTCGAATGCGGTGGTAAGTTTTGGATACCCCAGAGTGCGCGCATTGCGGATCAGAGTGAAAGGACTCGCATATTTCAGCACGCAGGCTTCGGGGTATCACAAGTAGCCACTGGCGGCCGTCGGCGTTGTAATTGCGTCGGTGCAGTAGGTCGTCACGAATGGCGAAATGGTGGGCTTGACGACGCAACGCGCGAGTGGTTGGTGTTGTCGACGGATCAGTGAGCAAGTCTATTAGCGAAGCAATCCATTTATCCTTGCGCTGCTCAGTAGCGATGGTGTGAACATCGATAGAAGAAACAGCAGTGTGAGATACTGAGCAGGAGGCATTGTCGTCAGGCAAGGGGGAGCGCGAGAGGGCGTCGGCGTCAGCGTGCTGGCGTCCGTTGCGGTACAGCACGCGGATGTCGTAGTCTTGCAGGCGAAGTGCCCAGCGGGCGAGACGGCCCGAGGGATCCTTCAATGACGACAGCCAGCATAGTGCGTGGTGATCGGTGACGACATCAAATGGGCGACCATACAAATAAGGTCGAAATTTTGTAAGGGCCCAGATGATCGCCAGGCACTCTTTTTCCGTGACAGTGTAATTGGCCTCGGCTCTAGTAAGCGTACGACTTGCGTAGGCGACGACATATTCGGGGAACCCTGGTTTGCGTTGCGCAAGAACAGCACCGAGGCCTACACCGCTGGCGTCCGTGTGTACCTCCGTTGGGGCCGTAGGGTCGTAGTGGCGTAGTATGGGAGGAGACGTCAACAAACGACGGAGCTTAGCGAACGCGTCGTCGCATTCGGACGACCACGAATGTAGGGGCCCGTCACTTCCAAGGAGCTTCGTGAGCGGCGATATGATGGTGGCAAAGTTGCGTATGAAACGTCGAAAATAGGAGCACAGTCCTACGAAACTGCGCAGATCTTTGACGGACGTAGGTTTGGGAAATTCGGCCACGGCCCGAAGCTTGGCCGGATCGGGAAGGATTCCGTCCTTGGACACGACGTAGCCCAGGATTGTCAGCTGCCGTGCTGCAAATCGGCACTTCTTCAGGTTCAGTTGGAGGCCGGCGTTGGTCAAACGCGTCAAAACATGCCGCAGACGTTGAAGATGAGTGGAGAAGTCCGGAGCGAAAACGACGACGTCGTCCAGGTAACACAAGCACGTGTGCCATTTGAAGTTGCGCAGAACGGTGTCCATCATGCGCTCGAAGGTCGCGGGCGCATTGCACAGACCAAATGGCATGACATTGAACTCGTACAAGCCGTCGGGCGTGACAAAGGCTGTCTTCGGTCGAGCGTCATCAGCCATGGGTACTTGCCAGCACCCCGAGCGCAAATCTAGAGATGAAAAGTATTCTGCTCCTTGGAGGCTGTCAATCGCGTCGTCGATTCGCGGCAGCGGATAAACATCCTTCCGAGTGATCTTGTTGAGCCTTCGGTAGTCCACACAGAAGCGCACAGAACCGTCCTTCTTGGCAACGAGAACAACAGGAGACGCCCACGGGCTGTCCGAGGGTCGAATAACGTCGCGTCGAAGCATATCGTCGACTTGCTCATTAATTACCCGACGTTCTGTGGGAGACACGCGATATGGACGTTGCCGCAGTGGTGGTTGGGCGCCAGTGTCGATGCGATGCGTAACAGCGGACGTGCGGCCGAGAGAAGTTTGCCCGACATCGAAAGAAGAACGAAATTCTTCCAACAGGCACAGAAGCTTGGAACGCTGGACCGACGTAAGGTTGTCAGCAATGGAGGGACCAAATACATCCGCGGGTGAGGAATCAGGCGTGGAAACGGCACTGATGGTACGGGAACTGGTGCAGTGCCAGTCATCGGGTGCGTCCAGAACTTGTGCGTCTTCGAGGGGCTCCACTCTGCCGAGACATTCCCCTCGCACCAACGTAACAATGTGCGGAGATGGGTTGGTAACAAAAATAGCGGTGCTACCCTGAGTGACTTGCACGGTCGCGAAAGGTACCAGCAACCCTTTCCTAGTGCAAACGCGGTCAGATGGCGAAAGGAGTGCAATGGTGTCGCAGAGACCGGCGCAGTAAACTGGCACAGCCGTCGACGAGTTTGGAGGAACTTTGGTATCGTCTTTGACGAGGGTCTTGGTGAATGCCGATGGACTGTCTGCCGGCGTCAAATGTGAGAACGGTGAGAGCTCGAGAGCAGCTGATGCGCAGTGAATTATGGCGTCGTGGCGGGAGAGAAAATCCCATCCCAGGATGACGTCGTGGGAGCATGCAGCAATTATGATGAACTCGACGTCGTACAGAACGTCCTGAATGACGACGCGAGAAGTGCATACTGCTGTAGGCCTAATACTCTGGGAGCTGGCGGTACGGAGGGACATCCCAGAAAGTGGCGTCGTCACTTTTCGAAGTAAGCGGCTAAGTCTTGCGTCCATAACGGATACGGCGGCTCCAGTGTCGACAAGGGCAGATGCGCGAACACCGTCGAGAAACACGTCTATGACATTCGATGGACTTCGCTGAGGGCTTTTACAGTTCGATAGCGCCGCAGCCCTTGCCTCGTGGACTGCGACGACTAGTTTTCCTGCTCTCGTGCGACAGAACGTGGCCGCATTGGTGACAGTGAGCGACGGCGTGGAGACGGAGAGCGGCGAGTGGATGGAGCTGGGCGTGACGTCGGCGACATAGGCGGGTCGTAGAATGCACGGCTGGACTGGCTGGTGGTGGGTGACGCGACTCGAGGCGGCTGCACGCGATGGCAGTAACGGGCCACGTGACCGGCATAACCGCATGCAAAGCAGATGGGCCGATTGTCGGGTGTGCGCCATCGGTTCGCCGGGGCAGGTCCCGCCCACGTCGCAGGATGCGATTGACGGGGCGGCTGCTGAAATGACTGCAAGGTGGGTTGTAGTCGGGGCCTAGGGATGACGGCAGCATACGTAGCCGGCACGCCCGCTTCGAAGGACGGAGGTCTAGCGGTGGCTTCGGCGTAACTCAACGGTGCAGCCGCAGGGATTGCCTGGTGCGTCCAGGCGACAACCTGAGCGTAACTCTGTGGCGCAGGAGCCGGAGGTTGCTGGTGGTACTCAGACATCACCTCCGCGATTTCCTGCTCAATCGCTCGGCGGATGGGAGGAAGAAGGGTCGTCGACGACTGTTGAACGTGCGCCGGGTGGGCGAAGGCCAGGAGAGAGAACTGGCGTGCGATTTCCTCGCGCACGAATGCCTTCACTTCCGCCAGCAGCGTGGCCTGGTCAGGTATGGTCGCCAAGCCAGCAAGCTCTTCGTCGCGTGATGGAGAGCGACGGGTCATCGAACGGTGCCGGCGGAGCTCCTCGTAGCTCTGGCACAGTGTTATGACCTCGGCCACGGTGGAAGGGTTTTTAGCGAGCAACATGGTGAAGGCACCGTCGTCAATGCCCTTCATAATGTTCCGGATCTTGTCAGACTCGGACATGGTGCCGTTGACTTTCTTACACAAGTCCAGGACGTCTTCGATATAACTGGTGAAAGATTCACCGACCTGCTGAGCTCGTTCGCGTAAGCACTGTTCTGCTTGCAGCTTACGAACTGCAGGGCGGCCAAAAACGTTGATGACGGCGGTCTTGAAATCCGACCAAGTCGCAAAATCGGACGCGTGGTTGTTGTACCACAAGCTTGCTACTCCCGCAAGGTAGAAGACCAAGTTGCTCAACTTGCCTGCTTCGTCCCATTTGTTGGGTACGCTCACGCGCTCGTAAATTGCGAGCCAGTCCTCCACGTCGGTGCCATCGGCGCCAGTGAAGATAGGTGGATCGCGGATGCGTGGGACACTGGGACATGCGGTCGGTGTAGGAGGCGGCGTTTGATGAGCGGCGTCTTGAGGCATGGTAGTTGGTAGGGTACGGGATCTCAGCTCCAGGGGCATCGAATAGGAGCACAGCACTCTCCACCAATTTGTTGAGGCGTTTATTGGACGGTAGTCGGCGACGATATGCAATGGCGACAGTCAAGGCAAAGACACGGACTCAGAGCGCGAGCGCGAAGAGCCAAAGGGGACGATCCACTAGAAGGCTATAGAGAGCGCAACCCACTACTCATTAAATGCTTCGCTGCAATGTTTACATTTAGAAACAGCTGAATAGCGAATACACTTTGCCACAAACACCATTCAACTATTTCATTTAGTAGCTACAAGCTTGGTAATCATTGCCAAAGGCAATTTTTCACTTTCGAGCCAGTCGTCTTGCTTGCCTTGCTTCCTTTCTGAGCTGTCCTGCAGCTCTATCCGCAATGTATCGTCGATGTGGTCAACTTTTTCCAGCACACTGACTGTATTTTGGCCAAGCTTCAATATTAACTATTCCAGAATTTTGGCTTGTGCGATACTGCCATTAATAAGTGAAAGAACAACACCAATGTCGCAATCCTTAGGACTCTGAAGCCTAACCAAAGACAGCAAGGACTCTGCGACGCAATTCCCATTAGCGCAACACTTGCAGCGCGCAGTTTGCACGCGCAATTCGGTCTAATTGCATCACAAACAATATTCATGTCTATTACATCATTCCCCTTGTCACCTTAGAAACGATTCGCCTCGAAGGACGCTGAAAAGGCTGAGAGATTCAACGATGAAGAGCTTGCTCGTTCAGCGTTCAGCACCTCAGTACGTCACCGGCATTCATTCTCATTTACAAGAGAGCTGTATTGATTGGCACGAAATTTACACTCGGTGAAGACCTTCTTTAGCCTCAGCATGTCAAGTTATCGGCAGCCACGACAAACACAAGGTGTAACGAAGCTAGGAGCTCAAATTGTTCGAATAGACGCGCTCCGAAGAACAAGTGCGAATAAAAAGCGGACAGCGTCTTCGTACTGCCTTAGAAGTTACCTGACAGTTCCTTATACACAGCTCACTCCAAATAATCATTTTGGCTTTCGTACACGAAGTTCTTTTTTAAAATGAACCGTAAACACGGAGCCAATATGTCCTGGGATGTGTGTTAACTCGCCACTTGTTTCGGGAAAAACTGGCCCACAAAAAATACTTTTTAAGAAAAGCGCAAATGTGCCACACGTGCACAAAGTGAAAATATGCACGTGGTGATATGCGCGCTGTATTGGAGACGATGAGGCAACGATGGCAGCACCTGTACATCCTCTCTTTCTTCTCTAGCGCCCTCTCCCTTGCCATGTATATATGCACTTCTTAACGAAATAAAACTAGTTGAAAGTCAGAGCTCTTTACCTCTGTTGTCTCGTCCCTTCCTAACCGTTCTATGCGCTGTTAACAATTTGAAATGAATCCACACAAACTTGCCCAAGCGTCAACCCTTGCAGTATGCACAGAGGTTCACACTTCCCAAATTGCAAAGAAAAAAACTTTTTTAAAGCATTTTGCTTTACCCTGTGCCCTTATTGCGGATCATGAGTAACGACGGTCCGCCCGCACATGCTCTGGCGCGTTACTATCGCGGATCGCTGCGTAACCTCATGCCGGCGAGCTCCACAAACCGATGCCCGCAATCGTCCGAATTGCCGTTGATATATAGAGCCAATCTGGCATTTCAAAGGCGCCTTATAGCTGCGTGTCCAGAAGCCGATGTTAGCGCATACAAGGTGGTCGACACAATGGGCGCACATCTGCGACCCTTGGTGCATCAGCACCGCCGACCCCTAGTCTGACATACGGAGTGAAGACGCCTAGCTGCGGCCACATTACCGGGACACCTTCGCGACTTTCCTTCGAAAGTGGGCTGGGGATTGCTCCACACAAGTGATCGTCTCGAGCGCTGGCTATCGGTGCGCGTCTGGGGCCGAATTCACAAAACTCACTTACGAGCAAATTGTCGCGTAAGAGAAATTTTGTCGCGTAAGTCGATTCATGAAGCGAAAAAAGCGTCGTAAGAGGCCATCGTTATCACATCGGCCGCTGTGGTAAAGCGCGCTGCGACTGTCCAGGGACATGCCAGTGATGGTGATGCAGTTGCTATATTTGGTGCCGTCACTGAAAAATTCTCGTAAGTGGATTCACGAAGCAAAAAAAAAATGCGCAGAAACAGCGTGGCTACGAGGAAATGCCAAGAGTGGTCCGGACCACTCTTACGAACAATATGGCTGTTTAGAACATGCAACTGCGGCGGGTATCTGGGTTTCGTGGCTGATTTTGAGCTAATTCACGGCCATGTAAGGCTGCTTGATGATTGCTGGTACGTTTTAATTTATTTCGGCGCTTTGAGTTTCGTGTGTTGTTTCGCTTGTACGCTATGGACAGTATTGACACTCGCAGTTGTCCAATAAGCTGGGAGTCGCAGTAATTAAAGAAGCCTATTGGGTGTCAATGGCGAAAAATTATGCATGCTAAGGCTTGTGGTTGGATTAAAACCAAAGTTCTACATGAATGGTCGATGAAGTCGAAAGCGGCGCGGTATTTGGTCAACATTTTTTGTTATGTTGTTGTGTTGCGTCCTACTTCCTTCAGTGAGACGTCCAGCGTATGATGATGTACGCAGCATTGGTCGAAGTTACCACAAAAGAGGTTCAGAGGAGCACATCAGCTGCACGCTATTGGAAATAAAATTGAGCGGAGAATTTCAGTTAGCCGTTATTAAAGCCTATTATGTGATTCCAGAACTTGTCTAGTTGGATTGGATTTAACTGCCCAATAGGCAAGATATCCGAAATGCAGCTGTTATGCACTTTGGGCCGATCCAGAGCTGGCTCGTACATTGCAAATAATAGCATATTATATATGTGCGTGATTATGCACGAAATCGCAAATAAATCGAGCTTTTCGACCTTCACTGTTCGGTAACCGAACGGAACGCGTTTATACGGCGAGCAGTTAGAAATAAATGGCTCCAGTAATTTGAAATGACGTCGAAAATACGTGCGAATGCTCACGATTCTCGAGTATAAACAAACCTTTGCCGAATTCATGTCCCTTTGATTATTAACTGCCATTTAGCTTGACCTGAGAATATCAAAAAAAGTGGCTTTACCCACTCATATATGTATTTTGTGCTCAGAAGCGTCAGCTTGGCCTGGAAATCATCGCGTAGCCGAGGGCGAAACACCCGCTGCAGGCTCCTATCGTAGCAGACGACAAACGCTAGCAGACGACGGCTTGGGCGAGATGCGCAGCTTGTGATTGGTTGGGAAGCAGTACTGTCTACGTCAGGTCATCTTATGACGTTGACAAAACACTTCTTTCATCGCGCGCTCCTGTCGTGTTCGTCATATCTTCCCCCTCGCACATACGAGAAATTTTTTATCTCGCCGTGAAAAACGCGCAAGAGCTTTTTGTGAGCTCTCTTAGCGCTTGCTCCTGCTGCGCAGTTCGCGAAAACAACATGGCGCCGTAAACTGTATGTGTCGGCGCCGATTTTCGCAAACGCTTGTGTTCCTTCAGCGTTCGACTGGATGTGCTGTGAATACCGCTGCTTTTTGGGTGTGCGCAAGCCTTGTGATGACCGACGACAGTGTCTCTTGGTGTGCGATGAAGCGTAGCGAAGCCTGTGCCTCGGTGTGTTTATGAAGCGGGGATCGGCGCTTGCGTACCGACGGTAGCTAGCTCTGGAGGAGCCTGTAATGTGTGTTTCAGTGTCGGTAACAGTTCGTTTGCTTCGCTTTCCAGTGTCTCAGTAAGGTGCAGTGCGGAATTTCGACTTGACAGCATTTTGGCACGTTACTTGAGTGATTCCGTGCTCGTAGGATAACGCATAAACTACGCTCTGTATTTGGTTCTTGCTTCGCCACTGGTTGGCCCGTGCGCTTCTATTTTCTTGTGAGCAGTCCAGGCAAATGCAGTGTTCGGGAGTGAAACGATGTGCGTTGTGAACAGTGGTGCTGTGTTGACATTTCCAAGACTTGTGAAGAGGCTTTGCCCGTGTGACAGAAGACTGAAAGCGTTGATAACCGTGTTTCGCCCTACGAAGTTGCGATGGTGATTTATGAGCGCTTTAAGAATATGGCACTGGGCTTGGCGCTTTCTTTTTAACTCGTTGCTTCTCCTTGTTGTGATAACCGTAATCAGAACGTCATAACGTGTCGAACCGATGTCGCGCACCGAGACATTCTGCTGTAATTGTGGCTGCTTTGGCAGTACGCCTTGACTGTTCTCCGGTGAAAACTTGGACTTGTACCTGGCAGCGAAAGCACGTGGACGTCACGCTTCGCTCCGGACAGAACACACTTCTCACTGGTGCCTTGCCTTGGATGAAGTCGTAGACCAGCACCTGCTAACTACAGGTTTTCGAGGCCATCTGTCCTGTCGTTCTGCACGGCACTGGAGCCTTGACTACAACGGCCCGCGGCGATTTCTCAGGCTTCATCAGTGGACGTACACGTCTTGCTAGCCTTGCATTTCTACGTCAACGGCAGCGTCCAGTCCACAGACGTCTTTTGCCTGTGGCTGCAGAGCACATTCGATTCCCGATGACGCTGACGGCTGCTAATATCGTTGTGCCATCGGTGAGTTGAACATGCCCAACTAATTTCGTTGCTGTTCGTGTAGTGCTATAACGTACGTTTGTAAGTTTTTCATCCCAGCAAATGTAATGTCACCCCATGTTAAGTTCCAATACGAAAAATGTACTACTACCGCTTTGTATATACGTATATATGGCCAATATAAATATATTGCAATATGAGCAAGTACACTAGCAGTTTTTATGATTTCGCTTAAGCAGGCTTTTATCTGATTATTAAGAGGAGCCTGTTTGTTTACCACGCTTGACAGTTGAGAGAAAAATATTTGATGCGAACTTATTTTCCAGAAGCCATGTAGCACTTTTTCAGGAATTCCCTTTATATTGCAAAATGACTTGTATAGAAGATTACCGCTGTGGCAGCACTCTACTTTACCAGGAAATATATATCTTACAGTACGTAAAGCTTACATAGGACTTCAGTTTGTTTCAAATTGAATATAGGATATTTGATAGCTTTGACTAAGTGATAGTTTTTGTGTTACAGCCAAATATGTATTAAAAGCGCTTTCAATGATAGTTTTTTCAATATATCCTTCTTGGCCTCTTCAGAGATCGCAGACTTTAGTAAGGTCCTGGGATCCATCGATTGCAAGCACTGGCAAATCAGCCCACCTTATGACTTGGACCACCTGTACAGAAATAGGAAAGACTTGTGCTCTCTAAATGTACAAGTCTTTTGCAACGGTGGGGGTGTCATCATCAAGCCGACCTCAAAGGGGCCTGGAAGCACGCATGGCAGCCTCATCTGGGTGGACTGTGCTCTGCCTGGGAGCTTCAAGGGCAGAAAACTGCCTAATGGCTGGTTGCTAGGTTAGTTTAAGTACAGGTGGTACAGTGAACACCGGTTAATGTACACGCCTTCACAACCCAAACCTTGTTACTAACAGTTGATGCTTGTATTATTTTCACACAGCGATGCCAATTGGACACTTAAGGAGAAGCAAACGATGATGGAATTGACAATGTCGAAAGTGTAAAGTCTGCAGCTTATGAATTTTACTCCATACATGTGAGACTGGAAAGTTGTGCTTTTGAAATAGCACAAATACATTTATTGCTTATTGAGCTCTTGTGCTTGTGACTCACTCAGTGTATCAAGTGCAATAGCAAGCAGGTGACAATCGCCTGGCTTTTCGCAACATGCAGAGAGAAAGTGCTCTAGCTCAAGCTTCAGGCCACACAGGAGCAGTAAATGCGCATTTTACCTGCCGTAGCTTATCTTTTTTCAATGTTGTGGCACGTTGTATTTCCACCGTACATGTTCTCAGCACAATTGGATAGTGGTACGGCTATTTCTACAAATTGTATGTGACCTGAACACACGCTTGTTGATCTCTAAAGGTGACTCTCGCTATGCCTGAGAGCCATGACTGCTCACCCTCCTGTCCGTGGCCCAGGTGAGAAGCAGTGCAGTGTAGCCCCCACCCATGCAAGACAAGTCATACAGTGCACCTTTGGTGTTCTGAGCAGGACAGAGCAAATTCGTCCGGCATGACATTGACAACAATAATAATGATGGTGAGTGTTTGTGGAAGCCATAAGAGCCCATTAACATGCATTTGTGGATTATTAGTGTGTTTGTTGCTCACAATCATTTCTCCTAATCAAGTGCATTTTTTTTCAAAGTGTAATTTTGTTAAGAAAAACGGTTTTGAGCAACAAAAACACACATAACCCGCAAATGCTTTGTGTTTTGTAGTCTTCAAAATTGCTCATACGCACTGTATGATGAGGTGGTTATGTTAGATAACTTTAAAGTGATGAACAATAGCTGTTGTCTTGTAACATAGAAATACATGAGTACACTCTAAGAAAAAATCGAGTATTTGGGAGTATTTCTGCCACCGAGCAATAATCGCAATCTTGATTGCTTGCGTTTGCTTTTTTGGAAACTCGGCTCTTGGCACTTTCCTATCAAGAATGCTATGTCACTTTGATAACACGCCCGTCATTCGTGACCGGAAAGTGCCGGGACCGCGGTGATGACGCGCGGAACGTACGTGAGATGGATGACATTATAGTTGTGGGGTAGCAATACTCGCCCAAATACTTGTTTTTTTCATAGATTGTAGCATACTGAACCAATTTTTGGTCGGCTTCTTGCACCTATTGTAAAGTCGAAATAGAAGATACTTTAGTAGCCTATGTCTCACTATTAGGCAGAAGTTCGTTGCCTTCAAAACGAGCATCGTAGTTACACAGTTATGTCATAAAATATTTTTTTTCAAAGTCTTCATTGTTGGTGGCTCTATGTTCAGACCTTTTCTCCTGTTTTTTATTCCTTCATACTTGTCATCGGCTTCTGAAAATACGACAGCTAGAGTTTTTGCACATATCAGCTGTCCATTTTTACACAGAGCACGGTTGTAACAACCATCTGTATTTTTCTATGTTCCAGTAGTGTCACGGGATCAGGTGCCCCACTGTCATGTAATTGTACAGTGTATCTTGGACAAAACACACAAGGCCAACAAGTAGAGAGCGACGGCCAGTGACTGTGTCCTGCTGTTCAAAGTGCACATCAACAGAAAGAATGTATTGTGATAGCTGGAACATTTCGAATTGTATGGTGAGAATGTATGGTGAGTAGCCCTTTATGACGCAAAAGAATTTGCCGTAATCTTTTCCCAGGCTTACTGTTCTGCCCTCTCCTCAGAACTCGATAGCCTGCTGGTGTTCTTTATAAGCATTGACATAGGCACAACACAGAGCTGCGCAACACGACAGAAACCGAGAGAGAAGACACAAACACATCACTGTGTTTGTGTCTTTTCTCTCTGTCCCTGTCGTTTTGCGCTGCTGCATGTAATGAATCCCACCCAACTAGCACTGAAACGTGTCCCGACAAAGGCAGTCATCTTGGCCGCAAGCAGTTTGGCCACCGCGTCTCTCTTGATGTTCTTGATAACACCGTGATGTCTGACCAGCGCTCGAATAGCCAGAGTCGTGAAAAATAATGCCCAGGTATGATAATTCAGTTTCGGGACTGGGCCTTCTTGCGATAGTAGTGGTTAGAGCAAAAAAAAAGATACTCTTATTTCTGTGATCCGTGAGGGAGCACGGCGCAGCGTTTTTGGGTATAAAGAGGAGTGAAAGAAGAGAGCGGAAAGGCCACCTTGTAAAGAAAAGAGTGCCTGCAACACATAACCGTAGGCCATGCTATCCGTTTTTCCATTAAAAAAATTACGTGGGTGCTTGGCGACACTGCGAATCGAACCCAGTACCTCCCGCATTGTAGACAGACGCTGTAACGACTCGACCACTGCTGCAGTGTTTCAGAAGAGAGCTGGCCACTGTAACACTTACTTCATTACATATATTATCTTTCCCTTGAAAGACGCCTGATGCAAAACGTCCGGTGAAAGTCGATCAAAAAAAAGAGAAAAAATCGCGATCCTAATGCATTCGCCTAAGGTGACTCGAAGGTTAAAGCCATCAAGTGTGGCTATATCACCGTGCACTTTGTATCGCGTGCGACATCACTAATCAACTATCGCTAATCGACTCTCACTAATGTCACTTTCACTAACTGAATATTCAGTTTGTTTCGATTATCGTCATTCAAATAAACTTTCACTAAACAAATCACTACTCACTTAATTTACTTCGATTCTCATATGTAAGCACAATCACACTTTCGCTCGCTTTTGTAGGCTTTCGCTCCCATAGACGTTAGTAAGTAACGCGAACGCCGTCTCTTCTTTTTTTCTTTTTATTAATCGTGCGAACGCCCAGCACGCGCGCCCTGTGAATCCAGGCGCACGTGTAGTCATGTCACTTCAGGCCGAAACAACTGAACGCCGCTTCTTTTATGTTTGCTCACGGAAACTCAGCAAGGACGAAGTGACTGCGCCGCGTTTTCTGAAAAGCATTAGCACGCACAAACCTCCCGACGAATCTTCCTCGTTTTACGCGTGCACATATCTAAGCGTATACAATTGCTCTCGCATTCCGGCCCTGTCAGAATGCTGCGGTGAATTGAACCTGCGCCATTAGACCCATGATACATTTCTTACTGCTGCTTTATATTTTTGTGCAGTTCTCCGTAGGCTCAAAAGCCGCTCATATGTCTTGTACTGAGATCTTTGTAAGAAATGCAACATTTTACGTCTAGCTACAAAACACCCTAATGGCAACCACCATACCGTGCTCGAACATGCCTAATTAGTTGAGTGGCAGCGCAGCTTAATGAAAATGTAACTGAACTAGTTGTGGTAAACAGGCGGAGACGTTTCGTTCACATCTTCAAACCTTCAATGTTTCAATTTGTGCGCGGTTTATAGATGCGGTGCATCTGGAGCGTTGTTCGCATGCACTTCACGAGATAGCACATGGATTATTAACGCCATCGAGCAACTATATTTTTGTCTAGCTATGGTCATCGATGAAGCACGAGCACTGGGCTTCGCGCGAGACCCCAGGACGTTTGCTGCTATGCAGCAACGTGTAAGCGCTGTAGCAGACGCCCGGAACTGGAAGCTGAGATGCAGCGAAAATACATTCGCTATCATCGTATACCCTCGATGCTAGACGCTTCGCATGCTGCCTTGCTATCACCTGCGCGCACTTCTTTCTTTCCTTGTCGTTTCATCGGCTTTCGCGTTGCCTCCTTGCCCTCAAAAGTGGCGAGTAAGTTAAATTCGTACCATTGCTATCGTAATCCCTCGAGATACGAGAATTCCTGGCTAAGAAAATGCGTAGGCAAGAGAAAGCTTTGTGAATTCGGCCCCTGTTTTGGAGCGCTGTCCATACAGGAGTTCGGTGTCAGGGAATCCGGGGTTTCGTGTCGGGTGGAAGATTCCCACGAAGACGCTTCGTGGCAGGGCTTTTCAGCCTGTGGAGGAACCACTGCGAAGCCGTGGCTGGGAATTGCCATCCGCGTGCACTGTGGCCAATACCGGGACACATGAGGCGTGCGGTCCTCGCTTTCCTCTCCGAGGAGCTCTTCTTCTTTCGAGAACGCGAGTTCCTGCGCCGCTGTTAATGCCCATTTGTAAATACAGAAAATGAAAGGGTGGCGCTTCTCAAAAGTCCCTCACTCGGGTCATTGTTCTAGCACTTGTTTACTTACCCATGGGTCCTGTATGTATAAGCATCACAAGGTTTTTCTGCGCGTTATATATACATATGCGCAAGCATAAGTACACGCATAAATACAATTTGAGCATTGTGACACACCTTGGTCATGCTTTCCTAACTAACTTTCTGTTTACTATTAGATAGTGATGTTTGTCATGGCCCATCGCTGCGCAAGCGTGAATGCACCCGTGAAGACACGAATGTTTATCAGGTGTTTGTTCATTACATATTGTAAATAAATATTTTCTGAACATTACAGTACACGAATTCGTAGAGTACGGTTATTATTATTTTTGCGACGGCTCACAGCTCTCCCATAATAGAGTACATATAGCAGTATAAATCGTTAACAATTATTCGAAAGCCAAAGTACTGTGCGTTATAAGTTCACTATTCTACAATCTCCCATAGCAGAGCACCCATAATTCTTAAAATTGTTTGTAAGACAAGCGTCTCCTTCATAACTCTTTACATGCACAGTTGCATACCTCTCTGCTGCGCTAAGGTACTTGAAATGATTGTCTTGTCGTGCTAAAGAGATTGTGCTTCCATTCAACTGCCACATCATTAAAGACACCCGCATAAAGCTTTTCCATGGTGAAGTCCAACGTAAGCTAAATCATTTACCCATTTTCCTCAAACCACACAATCAAATTACTGTTGATGAATCGCGCTCGATAGCTCTCATGAAAAAAAAGCAGTTCTATAGGTGAGTACATATTCGCATATGCTACAGCCCACGAATACGGCTGCGGGATATAAAAATAAATGAATGAATAAATAAATAAATAATATTAAAAGCACAGGGGTGCTATCCAGGATGACCCGAGCTTCTCGGGAACACGACTTTACTCCGAGCTGGCACTACGGCGGACATGAGAGGAAGACAGTGCGCAGCGCGCGACAGCAGCGTTGATAAAAACGGCTAAAATAACGAGGATGGTGTCACAAACGCATGTGCGGCATTTGCGGTGGTTTTCAAAGGAACACCTTGTATGAACACGACAGCGCCGCCACTCAGTGAGCATCTTTTTGCCAACTGAATTTCGCGCCTCCCACAGGCGTGTTCCCACAGGCCTGTTTCGGGCTAGTTCTTTCGTTCCACCTGCAGCATGGAAATTTCCACTCTCGATGGCAACAAGGGAACACACGCGGCACTCTCGTGCTGCTCGCTTCGCTTCTATCGAATATTACAGATAGCTAAATGGACAGGCACTGGTACTTACATTACATGTCTGAAGATTTTTCTGCAGTAACAAATTGGTAGAAAGAATTTCTCTAAAAACAAATAAATAGTAATCATTCTCGCCGCAAATGCAAACAGGGTCATTTGGTTCATGGCTGTGAGTGGTACATCGTCAGCGCGGTGAAATTGAATGCGAGACATCATAGCCACATGATGATATAATATTTGTTCTTCGCGCGTGTGTGTATAGTCTTTGCTATTCAGCTGGTAGCTGTATCATTCCGCTCGCTGGCGTTTCGTCGTGAGCATTGCTCCTCGGCAAGAGCAAACGCGGTGGGCGGATTCGATCTTCACCGCGGGCGTCTGTCAATCAAACTGATTGAAGCGTGAACTCGGGTACAAACTTCTTTATTCTGAGAAGGCCCCAATTCAACTCGGGACTGCCATAGTGCCTGTGTGACTGTCAAGCGTTTCATGTGGTGGACGCTAAGCAGCAGCTTCTTTGCATACAGAATAATTTGTTGAGCTTGCGCTACTCCCGCAAGGCCGGAGCCATCAGAGCAACTTGTGATCACCTAGCTTCTTCCAGCTTTTTACGTGGCTCATCCACTCGGTCTGCTCGGTCTGCTTCGGAGTGAAGACATTGTCAGTTTGGTCTCAATTTTAATGAGCTAGGTCTTAATTACTATGATATCGAAAAGTTCTGTCTTAATTGGTAATGATTTATTTAACACGACATCAATTAACTAGGGTTCAATTAGCTAGATCTTAATTAGTATGTGGCAAATTAGCATACTTCTAATGAGCACGGTTCTATTTAGCTTGACCTTGGTGAGAAATGTCCTAATTAGCGTGCTTGTACTTTGTGCGCTCCTAATTAGCGTCGTGTTAAGTAGCATGATCTTCATTAGCTCGGTCTATAGCTTTACACTGCTTCTTTAGCATGGTCTTAGTAAGATGTGGCCAAATTAGCACGGCCTTAGAATGACTTCGCGAAATCAGGTTGGTCATAGCATGTGCAGATTTAATTAGCTAGGTATACTGCCCAGCCAATTAGCTAATCAGCCGGGCGCACGTGCTCGGGGAGCGAGCAGACGGTGAAGAACAGGACGAAGAGGGCACGCGCCGGCCGAGCAACGCTACGGCTTACAGGCCGACCATGATGGATATACACGTGGCCTCGGCGATTAGCTCCGGTCGCAGTGGTGTAAGGCGCCCTGCCGGAACTAATCTCGAGGCCATGGTGCTGATTATTCTAAAGGATACATAGTCAACCGATTAAGCGCTTGAAAATAAATTTAAACAACTCTTACCGCTAAAAAATCTCGTCTGTAAAAGTTTGACACTTTTCTGGCATGGGTGCCCTTCTGCACTCAGTGGAACGAGAAATGAAAGTAGACGCCTCCGGTTTGAAGACACCACCAACTTTGTCGGCCGCCCTTGACGTTACGCCTCGTTCCGTCGTAGGCAATGGAACTCTGCGCGCGTTGAGCGATGAATTTGGCTTTTTGTACTGTTAGCGCGTTCAAAAGGGCGTGTCGCCAGAGCTCGGAAAGATTCCGAGTTTCGCCGCACTCGGGCGTTCCTGCATAGCACTCCAGGATTGAGTGCTTGCACCTAGCTCCCGCACCACAGCGGGTCTGTCCGGTATTCGACTGTCCATGAAATTGGCACACGGTCGCCTTCGTTATTGGTGGCCCAAGCACGTAGGGACACTTTTGTTTGGATTCCAAGCACATGCGGTAAAGTAAAATGATTACTTTCGCGTATAACCAAACACCTATTTCATGCACAAGAAAAGTATGTACATTCCTCCTCCTCGTATCTTCACCGAATGCTTTAAATTTAGTCTTTCTTTCCAAGAGCAAATAACGAGTAAAACGCGCTACCGGGCACTATTGTGAAACTAGCAGCTATAGGTGATTTTCAAGAAAAAAAAAGAATGGGGCGGCTACACACTGGTGGTGTGAATACTAAGCAATCAGCGGCGCTGGTGGTGTTCTGCTCCTCCTTTCACTCACTTTCCTTTCCCAACCCTTGCTGTGCCTTACAATGCATGGCTAAGCTATGCTTCAGGCATTCCCCTCCTCAATTCCCTCCTGACCCTCACTTTGTTTTCCCACTCATTCATGTACTATACTTTACCTGACTTTTTTGGTTCGCCCTCTTCCTCTCAACGCTTTACGCTCTCTTCACTTTCCCACCTTCCTACGTCATGCTATACGTCACTATAACATGCCCATCATTACGTGGGAAGCAGCGTACTTTAGACAAGGCACGAAAAAGAACAAAGAAAGACAGGACGTTCCTTTTTGTGCCTTGTCTATAGTGCGCTGCTTCCCACGTATACATGAACTATCACCAACTCGCCCAACTTTCAACCTAACTGGACTATAACATGCTTTCTGTTCCTTTCTCTATTTCTTCCTCGCCCTTTCTTTGTTTCTCTCGTTTTCTTTTTTTCGTTCTCTTGCTCGCTTGCTCTCCTTTTCTCTCTTTTTTTGTGTCTGTTTTTTCTGTCTTTCTATCTCTGCGTAGTTCATTCTCTGTCGTTCTATCTTTTCACGTTTTTCTTCCGTTTCTTTCTCTGTATTCCTCTCTTTCTCTTCATTTCCATCTCTTTCATTCTCTCTCTCTGTACTCGTTCTCTGACCCATCAAAGTTATTGCATGCCACAGCAGCCAAATCGGTGCATTCGGTTTCCATTTCGTTTTCATTCTTCCTTCCCTTTCCATCTCTTATCTGTGTATTTTTTTGTCTCCGATGAAAAAATCCGTAAACAGGGGGTGGGTGCTCGAGCCGACGTTTCGGCAAGTGGACTTGTCTTCTTCAAGGCTGGAACAGAAAGAAGACAAGTCCACTTGCCGAAACGTCGGCTCCAGGACCCACCCCCTGTTTACGGATTTTTTCATCGCAAGCTTGCATCTTCCACTTCCTGCCGTTTTTTTTTTATTTTTGTCTCTACTTATTTCATGTCTGGTACTCTTTCTATCTATTTCTTCTCTTTAGTTCCTTTATTTCTCTCTCTCTCTCACACTCTATTTCTCGCTTCCTTTTTTTGTCTTTCGCTCTCACTACTCATTTTTTTCTTTGATTCTCTTTTCCTCTCTTTCATTCTTCCCCTTGTCTCTGTTTATGTTTCTTTGCAGGCTATATTTCGCTCTCTCCTTTCTTCATTTCCGTCCTCTTCACCCTCACTTCTCTTTCCCACCCCGATTCTTTACTATAATATACATGGCTATTCTATGATCTGGTAGCGTGCCTGGACAACCAAGTGGTTCCGATACTCGCCTTCGGATCGTGTGTACGAGGGTTCGAATCCCGCCTCGCCAAGAATCTCTCTCTTTCTCTTTATTTATCTCTATTTCTCTTCTTTCTTTCTCTCTCTTTCCGTACTCGTTTGCTCGTCCATCAGAGCTATTCCACCCCACGCAAGACATATCGGTGCACGTGTTCTGCGATCCAACCACTAGATAAAGAGGAGGACAAAGAGGAAGAAGAGGGCACGTGCCGGATCATGAAGATGACAACTTTGGTTCGCACTACACGGCGCAGCGAAAAGGCTAAACAGGTGTGCTGTTAAAAATTGAGCGCATATATTTCCCTCAGCCTACTTTCATGTCTGTTGATCCTACGCGTGCCCCGGAGGGGCGTCTGCGCAAGCAGGAGTTTGGTGTGTAGCGACACCACGGACCCGAGCTAACGGCGGGGGGGTGGGGGGGGGGCTTTTCCCATGGGATCTTCGACCCCCTTTGTAACCGATCTTGCCCCTAAAAGTGTACTCACCGACGCAACTTGACTTCTTTGGCCCGAAACAGAGAACTTTCCAGAGCAATCTCCCCCATTCTTGTGGCCAAGTGCCTAAAAGAGACCATTGGAGCCGGTTATAAAATCACAAGATGGCAAGTGGAGATTTTGCTCCTTCAATTAAAAGACAAGGGACAGTACAATAAACTGTCACACCTCGTAGCCTTTGGTAACATCACCGTCTCAGTGAGCACACATCGTACCATGAATACAGGGAAGGGCGTGGTATCGGACGACGATTTGATAACACTGAATGGAGAAATCGTTGATGGATGGAAGAAAAAACGTATAACACATGCCTAGCGCATAACAATCAGACGTAACAAGAACGAAGTAGCAACAAGGCACCTGATACTGACCTTCAGCTCAACTACTTTACCCGAAACTCTTGAAAGTGGCTATGTAAAACTCCATGTCCGACCGTTCATTTCAAACCCGAGGCGTTCTTTCAAATGGCAGCGATTTGGCCATGCATCCCAGAGCTGCCGAGGGCCGCCGACGTGTGCCAAGTGCGGCACAACCGGTCACAGTGCTGATGACTGCAGTCATGACGAAGTACTCTGTGCAAACCGCGACGGTAGTCACTCCGCAAACTCCAGAGCGTGCCCAGCCTGGAAGAAATAAAAAGAAACAATTACTATAGAAGTTAAGAAAAATATCACATTCAGGGAAGGAAGACAACGAATCTCGTCATCATTCGCCCTACAAACATCTTTCGCCGAAGTGGGGCAAAGAGGGGCGGCACCACAAAGGCAGTTGTCCAGACCACACCTTGCGTGCCGAGGCTAACGTCACTAGCCCCTATGGTGGAAGCAGCCAGCGCTGCTCTGCCCACATTTAACCTGTCCACACCAGTGGCCTCCACAAGCTCCGGCAGCAGCTAGGGAAATCACGAGGCCAAGGGGGTCTTATCGACCTCCAGCTGGTGGGGCTACGACATCGTCTACCGAGGCAAAGTCTAAGCGACGCACGCATCGCTCTGTGGAGCGGGCGTCCAGTGCCTCGCAAGAAGCTATGGACACCAGTTAAAGCCAAACGATCCAGGAAGCGCCGAAAGAGCGGCAAGCTTCTCTCGACCGCTCCCAAAAGGACAAAACACTCATTACACCATTTAACACCATCACTCGCGAGATTGCCAGAAGCGGAGCTTTAAAGCAACGCTCCCACATTCTCCTTCATACGCGCACTAAAAAGCGGCCCGTTTTTGTACCTACTGACGATGTGAAACGCCGAGCAAACGATGCGTCCAACACCACCGCACGACAGGAGACGCGGAGTGGTCACTCCACGCGCCGCAGTTTTAAAGAAAAAAATCACAGCATATCCACGGAGTGAATAATGATGAGTGGGCGAAGCTGCGGAGGTTCATCGGTAAACCGTGAATCTTCCGTGAATTCTGCCCAGTACATCATCACCGACGTGAGATCGGGCGCGTTTATACTAAAGGTTCGATGAGTTATGACGACTTGCAGCGCACTTTAATTTTACATGTACGCTGTGAATTTTCATTGTTTAGAAAACCATTGCTTAGAAAACATCTGGCGTCTTTCGTTAAGCAGCTGGCGTCTTTTCGTTTTGCTTTAGAAACATCTGGCGTTCTTTCGTTTTGCTTTTACAAAACATCTGGCGTCTTTTGTTGGTTTATTTCATCAATCAACGGCGTTTTGAACAAAATTTTTATTGTTTAATCACGCACAGGAGAAATCTCACCAGGCACTACCTTGGAGGTAAAGAATGGCTGCTAATGGGAATGAGAGACAGAAGAAGTCGGCTTTTAGCTAACGCTGCGAATTTTTTATTGTTCAACAACGCACAGGAAAAATCTCCCACCGGCACCACCTTGTAGGTCAAAGCGTAAGACTGGTTACATACGACGCTACGAGGGACGA